>NC_061122.1:56832042-56886087 GCF_002878395.1 Capsicum annuum
AAATCTAGCGAGTCATAACATTTAGTTTCTAAAAGCAGTACTGGTATTCCATCTTTAAATCATGTTGTCTATATGTACAAGGACTTACTTCTATATCTGTAAACTGAAATCTTAAATCTCATAGCTAATGTTGAATGTAAAGTAATGTCTGAATAAAACTGTGAAACGTTACACTTAGTTTCTAATAGTTTTTCTGTTATTCTTTGCTATCAAGCTGTAGATAAATACATTTAAAAACTATTTTGTAAGTATTTACTTTAGGGAGGTTCTTCTAATCGACATACACTATGTGAGCTATCATAGTATCCAACGTCTAGTTTCCTTATGGGAAAACCTCACATTGGGGAGAGGTGTCATACTCGTTCCAAGGAGTATAACCTAATCTAAGTGATCACATCTATATTTGTCATCCATATTAAAATGGGAATAATATAATAATTTATACCTCCATTGGCTCATAGTTCTGGGCATGTGAACATACCCAACTCGGTGCTAAATACTACTCCCTTTAATCTATACACTCATTCTGTAGAAAATCAACTTTAAAACTAGTACAATGGTTTATAATGAAAACCAACTGTATATCTACTAATTTAAACTGTAACTGAAACTGTAAAGTGGATTCCATGTCTAAGATAAGATCAAAAGATCAAATCTTTATTAAAAATCTAAAAAATAACTAATCATGGGATGCTTAAAGCATAATTATTCTTAAAGTATCAACAGTCAAACTAGGGCTTAGTAACCCATGCATCAAATTCTTGTCAAATCATCATAGAGTTCATACTTGATAATGAGTGATAATTCAATTTGAAATCTGGAAATTTATATCATACGCATGAAAATACAAAAGTAAACATGCAATTCAATATCTAAATCACTTAAAATCTCATAATCTTCATATAGAAATATTTGGGTATGAACCCTAATTTGAATCTTATGTAAATTCATATAAAAATAAACTTCAAAACTAATTTTGGGCACAAGGATGAAAGAATTATCCTTGTTGAAAAATCCCACATACCTTAATTGATGACTAAATGAAGAAGCTTGAACTTTTAGTTTCTAGTTGAGCTTTTGAAGAGTGATTCTTGAAGTTCTTGAATTGGGAATCCTTAATTTTGAGCTATCTTTGAAAAAGAGTGGTGGAATTTGGATTTCTTGGGGATTAAGGTTTGATGTTCTAGGGTTTCTTTGAGAGAAAGTTGATGGAATGAATGCATAATATGCTTAGAATAGGTTAGATTCTGTGTTTTACATAATTTGGGGCTTGGGAAAATGACTAGATTGCCTTTTGTATAATTTAACTCAGAACTCGAAAATTCTGATTTGGCACACCACCGTGATACTGGAAAATGGACGACTGTTATTTTGGCCTCTGGCATGATTCAGTGAAATCGCGTTGCATCTTTGGAAAAATAATGAGTGCCATTTTGTACTCCACCACGATGCGGTGTCTACCCCATTAGGAAATTTGACGCAATACAGGCAACTCGCGTTGAGCTACTAAAATGGGATGAATGGGAAATGGAGCTTCACCATAATGCAGTCTAATTATGGTGCTTTCCTAGAGTCAGACAATTGCGAATTTGTCCTTCACCACAATGTGGTGCTTATCGCGGTGTTCTACTGCTTTCACTAAAATTTCCATAATTTCTCAACCGAGTATCGGATTAAGGAGAAATTAGTATCGCTGGAAAGCTGACTCAATATGTACAATTAGTAGGTATAGAGCTGGAAAATTCAATACGTATCAAGAGTTATACACTTTCAAAGCTAACCCTTGACACACTAGAAGCTAAACTGAACTAGGAAAAAGTATGGGGTATGATAATATCTCCCCCTTGGGAACATTTGTCCTCGAATGAGACTAGTTGAACTAAAGATGCTAAGAATCTAAGGCTATATATCGGTATACACAACTAAAAAAACTGCATGACTGAATTTAAATTATACTGAGTGACTAAACTGATCTGTGAATGCATGAATTTACATGAAGATAACTATATAGTTAGATCTGAGACTGCAAAAGAACATAATTAAGGAGGACTATTACCTTTGGATGAATATGAGTTTACGAAGAAGAAGTGAGGATACTTGGTACGCATGTCTACTTCTTCTTCCCAAGTATCACCCTCAATGGACTGATTTCTCCACAGAACTTTGACCAAGGGAGCTTCTTTGTTCCTTAGTCTACGGATCTGATAACCAAGAATCTCTATTGGAACTTCTTTATATAAAAGGCTATTCTGGATATATGTGCTTTCTAGAGGGAATACAACAGCTAGATCATCCATGCATTTCTTCAATAAAGATGAACTAATGACAAGTATACAGTATCTTAAGCTTATACACTAAATTCCCCACACGACTCAAAATCCTGTAAGGACCCACAGATTGGGGACTGAGCTTCCCCTTTTTGCCAAACCTCTTCACCCCCTTCATGGGTGAAACCATCAAATACACAAAATCATCTACTCCAAACTCAAGATCTCTCCTTCTTATGTCTATATAAGATTTCTGACGACTCTGAGCTGCTTTTTATCTCTCTCGAATCAACTAAACTTTCTCTATGGCTTCAAATACCATATCTGGCCCAATCAAAGCAGCCTCACCTAATTTAAACTAGCCGACTGGTGATCTATATTTCCGCCTATAAAAAGCCTCAAACGGGGCCATCTGAATACTAAAATAGTAATTGTTATTATAGGCAAACTTGATCAATGGCAAGTGGTCATCCCAACTGCCTTTCAAATCAAGAACACATGCCCTCAACATATCCTCTAGAGTCTAAATGGTCCTCTCAGCCTAACCATCTGTCTACGGATAAAAAACTGAACTGAGATGAACTTGGTTACCAAGACCCTTCTGAAAGGCTTTCTAAAACTAAGAGGTAAACTAAGTACCCCTATCTGAGATGATGGACAAAGAAACTCCATGTAATCTAACCAACTCTCTGATGTACAACTTAGCATAATATTTAGCTGTGTAGGATGTGTGAACTGGAAAGAAATGGGTTGCTTTGGTCAATCTATCTACAGTAACCCAAATTGAATTATGCTAACGACGCGAATGAGGTAATCCTAATACAAATTATATATTCACCTCTTCCCACTTCCAAGTGGGAATACCAAACACCTGCAAAGTGCCACCAGGTCTTTGGTGCCCTACCTTAAACTATTGAAAAGTTGCACACTTGCCTATAAATTCTGCGATATCTTTCTTCATACCACTCCACCAATAGACCTTTCGCAAATTATGGTACATATTGGTAGCTCCTAGATGAATGGAGTAATGCACACCATGCATTTTTGCCATAATCCGCTGCCTAAAATCTTCAACACATGGCACACACAATCTACCCTAGTATCTTAACACACCATCTCCCCCTTGGGAGAAAACCTCTACCTTTTGGTCTTTAACTGAACCTTTCAATTTGACCAAACTAGAATCCTTATCCTGCTTTTCTTTCACTTCAAAAACTAGAGAGGATTCAGAACTACTCTAAAGTCAAATATTTCCTTCAGCTGAGTCGACCAACCTCATACCCAATATAACTAACCGACGAACTTCTCAAACTAATTCTCTCTTATTATTCTCTACATGAGCAATACTGCCCATACACAGTTTACTAAGGGCGTTTGCCACTACATTAGCTTTGCTCGGATGATATAGCACACTCATGTCATAATGCTTTAATAATTCTATCCACCTTCTGTGACAAAGATTTAAATTCCTCTGAGTAAACACATATTGCAAGCTTTTGTGATCTCTAAAAACATCAACATGTACCCCATAAAGATAGTGTCTCCAGATCTTTAAGGCAAACACAATAGCTGCTAACTCAAGATCATGGGTAGGGTAGTTCTTTTCATGAGGCTTAAGCTGTGTAGGGCATAGGCTATGACCTTACCTATCTATATCAAAACACAACCCAAATCAATTCTAAAGGAATCACAATATATAATGAAACTATCTGTACCATCAGGTATTGCTAAAACTGAGGCTGAAATGAGTCGAGTCTTCAACTCCTGAAAACTCTTATCACAGGAATCTGACCACTAAAACTTAACTTTCTTCTGACTTAATGTAGATATAGGGAATGCAATAAAAGAAAAACCCTCAACAAAACATCTATAATAGCTAGCAAAACCCAAGATATTTCTAATATCTCACAGAGATATAGGTCTAGGCGAATTTCTTACTGCTTTTGTCTTTTGGGGATCAACTCTAGTGTCATTACTGGAAACATTATGATCGAGGAAAGCTATTGATCTTAGCCAAAATTCATATTTGTTGAATTTGGCGAACAACTGTTGATCCTTAAGAGTTTATAACATAGTTCTAAGGTGGTCCGCATGATCATCCTCACTACGAGAATAGACAAAAATATCATCAATAAAGACTATGACAAACATATCTAGATACTATTTGAACACTCAGTTCATCAAGTCCATGAAGGCTGCTGGGGCATTTGTTAGCCCGAAGGACATAACTAGAAACTCAAAATAACCATAATGGGTTTTGAAAGTTGTTTTCAAAATATCATATTCCCTTACTCTAAGATGATGATAGCCGAATCTAAGGTCTATAATTGAGAAATAAATTGCACCTTGGAGTTTATTAAATAAGTCATCAATCATAGGAAGAGGATATTTATTTTGATTGTACTTTATTCAGCTAACGATAGTCAATGCACATTCGCAAAAAACCATCTCTCTTTCACATGAATAGGATGGGAGCGCCCCATGAGATACTGGGACTTATGAAACCTTTATCTATGAGGTATTTAAGCTGCTTTTTAAAATCTCTAATCTTGGGTGAAGCCATATAATATGGAGGAATAAAGATAGGCTGAGTATCTAAGAGAAGGTCAATATCAAATTCTATTTCCCTATCTGGGGTATCCTTAGAAAATCTTTGGGAAAAACATCAGGAAACTTATTGACTACACAAATTGATTAAACTATTAGATTCTCAAACTTAGTGTCCTTGACTCAAACTAGATGATAGATACACCCTTTTAAGATCAATTTTTTAGCTTTGATATAGTATATGAAATGACTCTTGGGAGACACTGAATTACCTTTCCTCTCAAAGACTGGCTTATCTGGAAACTAAAACTTCACCACTCAGGTGTGAAAAGTTATAGATGCATAACACGAATGGATCCAATCCATACCAAGAATAAGGTCAAAGTTAACCATATCTAACTCTATTAAATCTGCTAATATGATTTTATAAAGGATAGTAATAAGACACTTTCTATAGATTTGTTTGGAAACAACTGACTCACCCATTGGGGTAGAAACCAAGAAGGGCTTAGGGATCTTTTCAGGACCTATTTTAAAATTTACTACAACTAGTGGGGTCACATAAGAGAAATTTGACCTAGGGTCTAACAACACATAAATATCAAGATGAAAGACACGAAAAATACCAGTGACAACACCTTGTACTCTCTCTTACTCTTTATGGGATGGTAAAGAATAAAACCAATTATGGCTCTAACCGCTACCGGTACTAAATGATGTAGAGACTGGGCGACCTAAAGAAGCTGGTGCGCTAGTAGCTTGAGTCTGAGAATGAGCATCCCTATTTCCTTGCTTAGCATGCAAACACTTTTTGATTCCATGACCCAAATTACCATAACCATAACAACCTTTCTTCCCCAATAAGCTCTCACCAGGATGATTCTTACTATACTTAGCACATAGGGTAACTGGGTTTTCCACTCATACTATTTTGAGATTTGGAAATAGAAGTCTTACCTCACTGCTTCTGTCTAACTCTGGGAGCGGGAGCACTGGCTGAAGATGGTGCTGGCATAGATGAATGATTCTGAAATTGACAATGATTTCCCCCTCCAAACCTAGTCTGACTATACTCAAACTACCCAATTCTAGCTTTCTTATTTCCCCTTTCTCTTTCCTTCAACTTATCTACCTCAATCTTCTGAGCATGAATCATCAATCTCGTAAGATACATATCTCCAATAAGCATGGTAGTCATACACTCCTTGACTATCAAACCAGATACTCCAGTAACAAACTTACTCACACTTATCCTAGGATCAGCAATTGACTTAGGTTCACAAACTCCTCTACCTTATCTTTTCTTATCTCACATAGAAAGAAACTATCTAGAAATGCATCCTGAAACACTTGCCAACTCATAGGAGCTGTATTTTCCCCTCTACCATTCTTCCATATAACCACCTAATTATATGCCATATCCTTCAGCCTATAGGATGCCAACTCTACACTCTCTTCTTCAGTAATATGCATAATCCGGATGATTTTTCTCTCCTCATCTAAGTAAAACTATAGGACCTTACTTGCTTTTGACCCAAAGAACTTAGGCGGATTCATTCTCATGAAGTCACAGATTTTGGCTGCTGCTAAATCCCTATTCTGCTAAAGGAGAAGTACTGCCTGATGGTTTCCCTGAACATTGGTAGTCACAGCTTGGGCTAACGCCTGAAAGGCAGCCCGAAATTCAGCATGGGATACATCCTCATTTAGTAGGTCAGCGAGCTGGGGTGGCTGGTTATTATTTCTGCATGTATTAGCTCAGCGAGTAGGCACATTAAACTATCACGTAAGAGCATGAGTTAAAAGCAGATAGAGATACTATAAGCAAGATGGATCATAAAAAAAGGATGATTTCCTAAAAATATCCCGTAGCCTCTTGCTCATATATATGGTGCGCTTTATATTTATGATCAAGACTGTACATAACATGGCTTGTCTGACTCCTTAGGACTCTTATAACTTTAAGGTCTGATGCCAAGTTTGTAATGCCTCAAAAATAAGTCTTGAGACATCATACGATGCTCACAACTATGAGTAGCCTTAAGCTAACCCTGTAAACCTTCTACTAAATTTAAAGCTCATAATAGAGAAATATAGAAATATAATCAAAGCTAAAATACATAATTCAATGTGAGCTAAGCTAAAACTATCTGAATATAATATCTAAAAATACTAAACTTAAGAGTCTAATCAATCAATACTGGAAATCTGAATTATATCTAGCAGTCTGACAAGCCTCTATTACTAATAACTAGAGAGTCACTGGGACAAAACCCCAGCTGACTCGAACTGTTTGAAAATACTGAATCATTTATACTACTAAGCTAAAAAATTAAGGGAATGGGTCCCCAAACTATGAGGACTTACCAACTATCTGAGTACAGATAGAGATGCTTAAAATCACTCATGCTGCTGAAACGGAGCACCTGAACCTACATTGTGAGATAATGTAGCACATAGAAGTATATGTGGATAGTATTGAGTATATAGGGGTGAATGCATAAGTAAATCAATAACTCAATAGTACTATAAATTATAAAAGGATGCATGCTAAATGTAGATGACTCAAATAAGCTGGAATATCTATAAACTGAAGATCATGATCATGAATATCAAAACCTACTGCATAAATCTAGCGAGTCATAATATTTAGTTTCTAAAAGTAGTACTGGTATTCCATCTTTAAATCATGTTGTCTATATGTAGAAGGACTTACTTCTGTATCTGTAAACTGAAATCTTAAATCTCATAGCTAATATTGAATGTAAAGTAATGTCTAAATAAAACTGTGAAACATTACACTTAGTTTCTAAAAGTTTTCTGTAATTCTTTGCTATCAGGCTATAGATAAATACATTTAAAAACTATTTTGTAAGTCTTTACTTTAGGGAGGTTCTTCTAACCGACATACACTATATGAGCTATCATAGTGTCCAACATTTAGTTCCCTTATGGAAAACCTAATGTTGGGGAGAGGTATCATACTCTTTCCAAGGAGTATAACCTAATCTAAGTGATCACATTTGTATCTGTCATACATATAGAAATAGGAAAATTTGATAATTTGTACCTACATTAGCTCATAGTTCTGGGGCATGTGAACATACCCAACTCAGTGCTAAATACTACTTCCTTTAATCTGTATACTCATTCTGTAGTAAATCCACTTTAAAACTAGTACAATGGTCTATAATGAAAATTAACTCTATATCTGTTAATTTAAACTGTAACTGAAATTGTAAAGTGGATTCCACGTCTAAGTTGAGATCTAAAGATCAAATTTTTATTAAAAATCTAAACAATAACTAATCATGGGATGCTTAAAGCATAGTTATTCTTGAAGTATCAACAGTCAAACTAGGGCTTAGTTACCCATGCATCAAATTCTTGTCAAATCATCATAAAATTCATGCTTGATAATGAGAATAATGATAATTCAATTTGAAATCTGAAAATTTATATCATATGCATGAAAATACGAAAATAAACATGCAATTCAACATCAAAATCACTTAAAATCTCATAATCTTCAGATAGAAATATTTGGATATGAACCCTAATTTGAATCTCATGTAAATTCATATAAAAATCAACTTCAAAACTAATTTTAGGCACAAGGATGAAAGAATTATCCTTATTAAAAATCTCCACATACCTTAATTGATAACTAGATGAAGAAGCTTGAACTTTGAGTTTCTAGTTGTGCTCTTTAATATTAATTCTTGAACTTCTTGAATTGGGAATCCTTAATTTCGAGCTATCTTGGAAAAAGAATGGTGGAATTTGAATTTCTTGGGGATTAAGGTTTGATGTTCTAGGGTTTATTTGAGAGAAAGTTGATGAAAAACATGCATAATATGCTTAGAATAGTCTAGATTCTATGTTTTATACAATTTGGGGCTTGGAGAAATGACTAAATTTCCCTTTGTAAAATTTAACTGAAAAATCCTATTTGGTACACTACCGTAATGCGCTCCTATCGCGGTGGCTTGTTGGAAAATAGACAACTATTATTTTGGCCTTTGGCACGATGCGGTGAAATTGTGTTGCGTCTCTAGAAAAAGGACGAGTGCCATTTTACACTCCACCATGACGCGGTGTCTTCCCCATTGGGAAATTTGATGCTATACAGACAAATCACATTGAGCTACTGGAAAAGGACAAATAGGAACTGGAGCTTCACCGTGATGTGGGCTAATCGTGGTACTTCCCTAGAGTCAGACAATTGCAAATTTGTCCTTCACCGTGATGCGGTGATTATCATGATGTTCTACTGCTTTCACTAAAATTGCATAACTTCTCAACCAAGTATCGAATTAATGCAAAATTGGTATCTTTGGAAAGCTGATTCAATTATCTACACATTGATGGGTCTTGAACTGAAAAATTCTATGCATCAAGAGTTATACACTTTCAAATCTAACCCTTAATATACTAGAAGCTAAACTAAACTCGAAAAAAGTACAGGGTATTAAAATCATTCCTTGAATATAGATAGTGCTCATAAGTGGAGATAGTATGAACCTATATTGTTGAATAGAGTTTGCATTTGAGGGATATTACAACCTGAAGTGTTATGATTCATAAATAGCAGAACCTTCTTATAGTTGGAAGTATGGGTATAGAAGTGTAGTGATAAGAAAAGTGGCAATGACAATTGATAGAAAGTATAGAGATAAACTTATGCATGCTATAGATTTTTCATTATGGTGATATGTCCTGATCTGTTAGTTTAGTAGAAGTTAGAGAAGGAGTTATTAGTTAAGGTGAATTATTGTTTGCTTGAAGTATAAAGGAGTTATTAATGGTAATTATTGTGTTAGAAAAGTATAGATTATTAATGAATTATTTGGTGGTTTAGTATTGTTAATTTAGACTTCCCTTAAGGTTGCAAAAAGAAGTTTAGTTGAAACTTATAGCATGAAAGAAATTTAGGTGTATAGATGGGGGAATTGTAGTGATATGTAGAGAAAGGATGTGCTAATGGATTATAATAAGATAGACCATACGCTCGTGATCAATTATTATTATTATGGGGTTCTAGTAGACTAGTGTTTCTTGATGTTTTGTTTTATAGCTTCCAAGTGAGAATAGTATGTGAGGTTAGGTTGTTAATCATGCCTATTCCTAGACACTAAGTTTGAATAGTGGATGATTATCAAGGTAGATGTATTGGTTGCTTGGTTGGTGATGCTAGTTATATGGAGGTAAACCAATAGGCTTTAAATAATGAATACAAGAATTTAAGTTTATTGATCTGAGATTAAGTATGATGTTGTAGGTATGATGTAGAGGCATGCCAAAGGTAATATGGGGTTGCATTATTTTCTAAGGTTATTAAGTGTTGTGTATGGTTAGTAGTGCCCTTGAGTTGCTGAGTGGAAGATGGCTAGTTATATAGTACATGGTGTTCTTAATAGCTAAGTTAAGGAGATATAATTGATGATGTTAAGGCTTTTGATATGATCTTGTTACTCATGGTTTATAAATATAAGTTTAGAGGCATGAAATTGGTAGGCTATGATGAAAGTAATATGATTCATTAAAGGTTTGGTGATATCCATGTTAAGTGTTAGAATCTAAGTTTGAGTCTTTGAAGATTGAGCTAATAGAAATAAGAGTTGAAGCACTAGATAGTGTGCACTCCATCTATCGGGATACTCATGAAGATTCTAAGTTAGTAAGTGTTCAAGTATTATATGATGACTATTAGGGCTATATAAAGATAGATTTGTATCTCAGAAGGAAGTATTAGCAGTGGGTTTTACACTTTCAGGTGTAGTCTTTTGGGTTAAGTTCTATTATTTACGTGTATTATTATACCCTAGGCTCTGGAGTAAAGTGGTTGAATTTTAGTTAGAGTTTAGTAAAGGGGGTTCCACATACTTAGAAAGATAGCTTAAAGCTAAGGAAGAGATAATAGGATAAGTAACCAAGTCAGATTCTCAGATTCTAGTAGTGCTGCTAATGTGGGAAGAAGGTTCCCGACTCATTCTTATTTCAGTATTAGCACTTCAGTCATCACGATATCTACTCATGCCTTACATGTAAGCTCCATGATCATAGTTATATTCATGCATATCATACAAACTCATGTACTCTCCTAGTCCTTAGTATGAGGATTTCCAGTTCATTCAGCAATACGAATCATGTTCAAGGAATTTATGAACTCCAAACTCAAGTCATGCAACTCATAACTCATGTACTCATGCTTTATAGTATGCTCAGTTCCCATAACTCATCCTACACTCGTAATGATCAGCGAGATTCAGCTTATAGCCTTGTATGCCATTAATTCAAATCTCTTTGAGGAATCCATGATGTTGATCCTCTATTCCTCAGGCCTCAGTTAAGTGTTAAGTTATGTATAGTAACCTTTCATGCTTCAAGGTGATATGTTTTAACCTTTCAGTGACCTTTCCTTATGTAATGATAGTGTTGATGAGTAAATATTTCTTGTTGATAAAAGATCATTGTATGATTTTTTTTGCTAAGGCTATAAGTGTGAAGTAAGATTGAGGCCAAGTCTTTGATACATATTATGGTTAGTTGAAATTTGTGTGTGTATGTTCTTGGGGTAGTGCATGGAAGTTGTTGTGATAGAGGTTTAGAGAATATGAGGAGTATGCTATTATGGGTGTTTGTTTAGACGTTCATATGTTGTTATAACAATAGGCTTGAATGTCATGTTGGTGTATAAGTGTATGAATGTAATCTGTGTTAATTTCTGACCTTCCTGACCTTGGAATGTAAATCTTTAAGTGAATTCATGATCGGAGTTATTGATAGCACACCTCATATAAGTTCTAGATTTTTCGAACAAGGTTTCAGATCTATTTGGATGGTAAAAACATTGAGGCAACATGATATGGCCCTGGTGCATTGCATATTGCATTGGTGGGAAGCAACATGATGCATTGCATATCGCATCGATAGAGTGATGTGGTGTGTCACTTATATCATCGGTAGTCTAGTTTAGTTATGGTTTTATATGTTGTACCTTGTGATTTCTATTTAGGCTTAATCATGGTAAAAGGACCTAGTTCAGTTTAGACATTAGTAGATAGATTTATGAACGACCATGTGAGAATTAGAAGTTGAATCAATGAATAAGGTATTTAATGGGAATAGTATAGTTGAGGGAATATTTGAGAAGATTTGCTAATCTTGAAGGTAAGAAGTTGCATTGCCTAAGGCCTATTAATTCTATCCTAGCTTACAATTTAGATGCCTATGTTCCAAGCCATGGAGTTGTATCAATGTTGTGATTTCTTAGTCAGATGTCTTGTTCAGATCATGCCCAAGATTCTTTGCTCCCTAATATTATTAGAATTTCATAAAAGAGTGTCGAAGAAATACTCCATGTGAGTATGAGCAGTCAGTATGATCCAGTCTATATAACCTGCAATCCCGTTTAGCAATAAATCAGATAAGCTCCTATAGATTTCCAACTTTCTATCTAGTCTTACTATCCGAAATCTCATGAATATGGCCATTTCAGTAGGTAGTTTGTTCGTATCTATGTAATTTGTGAATTCAACTCAGTTCATGCATTATGCATCAGTTTTAAATTCTAGATATTCAGTCATGATTTAGTTCGTAAGTATCTCGTGCATCATCTTCGTCTTTTCTTAGTATTTCAGCCAAGTCAGTATCATTCGAGGTATGAAATATCCCAAAGGGGAGATGTATTGTAATACCCTGAGCATTCAGGTCCTAAACCTTTCATCTTTTGTTCAAGAAACCAAATCTAGACTAAGGTAACGGTTACTCACAAGGCGACTCTCTCGTTCCTATCTCAATCTTATAACCATTCTCATGTCATTTAATACAATCAAGAAATCAGTTCAATTCATGATATTCAGTTCATGTATCATGTTTCAGTATTATTTATGCAATCATGTTATCAGTTATACATGTTCAGAATATAATCACAGTTGCCTTAGTACCCTCAGTCTAATCTGCCTCATTCAAGGACGAATGTTCCCAAAGGGGAGATAATGTAATACCCCTCATTTTTGGGCTAGTCTTTGAACCGTTGTTCCTACGTGTATAAGTTAAAAAATCCAAATGATTTTCATATTAATATAAGTTTCATGATCTTTATCCTCGTGTTTGATGTGCTTTCGAGGTGAAAATGTTTATAAGAATCGCTTAGAACAAAGTTGAGCTTAGTGCCTTTGATTTGTCCAAAGTTTGGTATTCAACTCTACAAGGGTCTACTTTGAACATGTATAACTTTTTATATATGTAGAATATTTTAGCTCAAGACCCCAAAATTGTAGATAATTGAATTAGCTTTCCAACGATACCTATTTTTCCTTAATCTGATACCAAAGTGAAAAGTTATAGCATTTTTCGTGTGAGGTAGTAAGCCGACACGATTGGGACACGACGCATCGGTCATCGACGCGATAGAAATCGCATTACGGAACTGTTTCACACGCTATTTCAGTTTCTAAAGGGTCTAGGGGCACTTTGGTCACTTTTCCTCACCCAAATCCATCCATAACACTTAATTTCAGCCCTAAAAGCATTAGATACATCATAATTCATCTATTTCTCTCCAAGAAAACCCTAGCCCCTTCAAGAACACCAATAACTCCACCAAATTTTCTCCAAGAAAGTTAATAATCCAAGCTTCCAAGTTCAAGAACTTCAAGAATAAGCTTCAAGAACCCCATTAGAGATTCAAAGTTCAAGCTTTCACATTTAATTTATCAAATAAGATATGTGGGGTTATGAACAAGGATACTCTTTCATCCTTGTGCCCAAAACTAGTTTTAAAGTTGAATTTACCTATACTGCAATTAGGGTTCATACCCAACTTATCTTATTTTGAGTTTATGGAATTGTAAAGTGATTTAAGTGCTAAAGTGCATGCTTGTTCTCCTCTATTTCTACTTGATTTAAAGATTTTAAAATGAGATTTAAGCATGATACTGTGTTGCAAGTTATACAAAAGAAAGCATGAGATTCAAAGGCTTTAGTGTATCAAGATTTTGCATGCTCATGTTTTGATCCATAAGATTCATCATCTTGACTGAAATTATTAAAGTATTTCAAGAAGATTATTAAGCATGAAGTAATATTTTGATTTGACGTGAATTTAAAGCATGGGTTATTAAGCCCTAGTTTGAATATTGATATTTCACGAAGATTATGCTTTCAGGCATCCTATGATTAGTTTATACTAAGAATTTTGAAGAAGATTTGATATTTTGATCCTCAGTTTAGATATGGAATCCACTTTATAGATTTGATTACAGTTTAAAGTAAATAGATGCATAACTGGTTTTCATAATAAACCCTCATGCTAGTTTTAAAGTTGATTTCCTACAAATTGACCATACAGATTAAAGAGAGTAGTAGTTATCACCGAGTGAGAAGTGTGGGTTTAGCGCAACCTACTTCTCCAGAACTATAAGCCAACATAGGTACAGATTTAAATTATATTCTATTTGTATATGGATACCGATACAGATTGTGATCACTTAGCTCAGGTTATACTCCTTGGAAAGAGTATGAAACCTCTCCCCAACGTGAGGTTTTCCCCTTAGGAGAACAGGATATTGGACACTATGATAGCTCACATAGTGTATGTCAGTTAGAAGAACCTCCCTAAAGCCTAAGTCCTAAAACAGAATAACAAAAAAGCTTTTAGAAACTAAGTGTAAAAGCTTATGACTTTATGCAGACATTGTTTTACATGAGTCATTAGCTATGAGTTTTCAGTTTTTAGTTTATAGATACAAAGGTGAGTCCTTTTTCAATTAGCCTGCATTATTTGAAAATAGACTTAACTTCAATTCTAATTAGTCCACTAGAAGAAAGAGTAAAAGTACAACTTTTAGAACTAAGTGTCATGACTCACAAGATTTATACAGTATGTTTTATCATTCATGATTCATGATTTTCAGTTTTTAGTTATTCTAGCCAATGTGAGTCATTTATACTTAGCATGCATTATTTTACAAGTTTATACAAACATTGAGATATTGTTTTACTTATGCATCACACCCATATGCTCAGTATATTCCAAAAGTACTAATCCACATATACGTCTATGTGCTACATTGTTTAATAATTTAGGTACCAGTTCAGTTGTAGTCCATATATCACGATCAGACAGTTGCAGATTCCAGCCAACAGATGATGAGTCCTCCTACTTCGAGGACTTCAGTTAGATGTTATTTATGTACTTTACTTTCTTACTCATATGTATAGATTAGTGGTATTTGGAGTCACGTCCCAGCTATCTATAGTCAGTATAGTAGAGGCTTCACAGATGTCAGTCGGAGTTAGTTACGTAATTTCAGTTCTGCTCTTCAGTTTTATCAGAATATAAAATTGTATCAATATTGTATTTTTTTTCTAGATTTCATCATGATTCTATTTCGACATAGTAACTTCTATAATTTTATACATATGTAAATCAGTTGCTTAGCAATATGCCAGTACAAGGGTTAGCTTGGGATCAGTTGTGGTCCTAAGCACCGTGTGACGTCTCGAGACCCATTTTTGGGGCGTTACAGTGTAGTTCATGATAAACATTACACTTTCAATTATTTTAGCATATTCAGATTGAGAAACACTAAATCTTTATTCTTTTTAAGTGTATGCTAGGATCATAAGGACTTCTCTCTGAAATTACATCAAAATAATCAAACTTTTTCAACATTTTTTTAGAATAGTGAGTCTAACATGAAGAGAAACCATCAACAGTGCTACGTTTTTTACTCCTTCTAAGTTCATTTTCATGCTCATTAGCAATAAAATCAGATACAGGCATAACATGAGAGTTAATAAACATATATATAGAAGTATTATTTTCTACATCACTAGACACATCATTTTTCAAAGTAAAAACATGCTCGAAAAATTCTGTCTCTAGATTCACAAATACAATAATCATTTAATGACATTAATCTATATGCAGTACTACTTCGAGCATAACCAACAAAGACAGTCTCAAAAGTCTTAGAGTCTACATTTACCCATTTAAATTAGGTAGACCAATCTTAGCCACACACCCCCACACTTTCAAAAATTTTAAGTTAGGAGCAAACACTTTTTACAATTCATATAAGGTCTTGTCTAACTTTTTATGAGGGACTCTATTAATAATATAATATGCAGATAAGGCAACTTCCCCCCACGTATAGTCAGGTAGACCCAAGCTTAAAGGCATAGAATTCATTATTTTCTTAAGAATTCTATTCTTTTGTTCAGCTACACTATTTTGTTCGGAGTATATGGAGCATTAAACTCATGGATAATACCATTTTACTCAAAAAATCTTCTAATATTTTAGTACTATATTCACCGCCTCTATCAGATCTAAATCTCTTGATTTTTTTTGTGTAATTAATTTTTAACTTCTGCTTTGAATTTTAAAAACACATTTTCAGCCTCATCTTTAGACTTAAGGAGATATACCTTAGTGTACCTATAAAATTCATCAATAAAAATAATGTAATATTTCTTTTCACCTTTTCTAATAGTGTTCTTGAAATCTGCTAAGTCTGAATGTACTAGTTCAAGTAATTCAGTCTTTCTACTAGTAATATATTCAAAAGGTTTCTTCGCATACTTTACTTCTATATATACAAGACATTTAGAAATATCATCAATATTTACTGCAAGAATTAATTTTATTTTTTCTAAGTCTTTTAACAGAAGCAATATAAACATGACCTAGTCTGTCATGCCATAAATAAATAGACTTGGCAAAATAAGCAGAATTATAAATACTTGCATTATTGGCAATATCTTGATCAATGTTCAGTACAAATAAGCCCGCACAAAGGTATCCCTTCTCAACAAAGTTTTATCCATGAGAAATAATTATTTTATCAGTTTTAAAAACAAGTTTAAGGCCTACTTTGTTGAGAAGTGATCCAAAAACTAAGTTTCTACGAAGCGAGGGAACATACAGAATATTGTTCAAGGCTAATGTTTTTCAAAAGTTAATTTAAGTAAAAAAATTTCTTTACCCATACCTCCAGCAGTAGTGGAGTTACCCATGTAGACACACTCAACATCGGTGGATTCCTCAAAGTCATGAAAATATTCTTTATTGGCGCAGAAATATTTAGGAGTGTCTTTGTCCAATACCCAATCAGTCTTGTTAGCTACCAGATTTTCCTCAATGATTAATGCAGCAATTAATTCATCAACCTTAGTAAGATAAGATTGAAAATCATCTTTTCCTCCCTATTTTTTCTTTTGTCTTTTTCTTAGATAACACTGGACAGCCCTATGGCCAAATTTTTCACAGACAAAACAAAATCCCTTTGTTTTTTTAATTGGAATCTCTAGCTTGTTGAAATTATTTTTCTTATTCTCCTGTTCCTTATTTTGGGCATTCTTTTATTTTCTTTCATACCTGGCTTTTGCAATAGTACCAGAAGATTCCACATGATTAGCTTTAGAAGAACTAAGAGAAAGAGCTTCCATCTTATTTTTTAGACAGTTTGCCTCCTCCGTTCTCATATAACTGATAAGTTCTTGGAGAGTTTAGTTTTTGTTCTTATGTTTCAATTGATTTCTGTAATCACTTTGGGATGGTGGAAGTTTTTCAAGCAGAACATTAGCTTGAAGAATCATACACATCTTCATACCCTCATTGACAATATCAGCAGTTAAATTTTCATATTCGTGGACTTGTTCCATGATTGATTTACTGTCAACCATTTGAAATTTAATCCATTGTCCGACAACATATTTTTTTCTTTTCTACATCATCAGCACCATATTTCTTTTCTAAATTGTCCCATATTTCTTTAGTAAATTTATAGGTAACAAATAAATCAAACAAATAATCAGTCATATAGTTCAACAAATATTCTCTAATTGTTTTGTTATCCTTTTCAAATTTCCTTATTCATCATTGCATTCACTAAATGAATAAATTTAGAATTAATTCCACAGTTTTGACCATGTCACCATGCATCAACTACGCGAAGGAAGATGGAGTTCTTCGAACAGAATGTTGTAGTGGAATTACGACCCTCAACTGCCAAGCTACCACTTCTACTGATAGTCAAACGACTTGTAACTCAGTAAATGCATCAAATCCACTGTCGGAGCTATCAGCAGCATCAACTTCGGCCTTGCTTCTACTCTCCTTAGCAAATGTGGTGTCAATCTTTCCTATAAAATTAGCCCTTCCATTGACTTCCACTGTTATGATATAATGATATCCCGTTCTTTTTGAAAAGTTGCAACGTATGGAAGACATGTGGTGTCGCTAATAATTCAAGCCTGAGAGTAACTTGAGGAAGTCTTGCCCAAATAGAATGGAGCAAAAATCATTTTTAGGAAAGTGTTATGCACGTGTTTTAAGAATTTAACTCTTTATTTTAGTTCTCATATTATTACTCTTCATCTTGTGTTCTTCTTTGAATAATTCTGTGTTCTTAGAACATATTATCTAACAATCTAAAAATGATATTTGATCATGAAGAAGATATCATATGAAGAAAAAATTAGAATTGCAAAGTCGAGTTTCATTGGATAATTTGTCCAGTATTGAAAATTGATATGGATTCCTTATAATTTAAAGTGGACTCATATGATACTATCCCTCGGCAACACACATATTCATGGATGCGATGGTGAATTTGAAAAAGCGGAATAAATGTTGATTGATTGCAGATAGTCGTACTTGGTTGAATTCGGAACAAAAATTGATTCTCTTTAAAGTATACTACTTGAATTTAGTTGGTAATTGTGCTACAGAAGATGAGATTATTCAAACATATTACTTGTATATGGAAGCATCAAAGAATATTTTCAAAAAGGGATTGATGAAAATATGGATTGATGGTGTTTCACAACTGAGCACTAATATGAAGGTTATATTTAGTCACTAAAAATATTGCCAGTGAATTCAAAGGTGAGGGGGTTGCTTTAAAGTCTACGAGAAGTTGCTTAGTAAAAAGGGTCAAATTTGAAGATTTGGTAGGTGGGTTACAATAGTATGTGTTTTATGCAGAAGAGAATTTTCATTTTATTAATTACTCCACTTAGCGCTTGGTACCAATATGATAAGCATCATAAGGTATCACATTCTAAAGACTCCTCTCTTCGACCAATATATTAAGAAAAGAAGGAAACAGTAAACAAGATGGTACAGAAGTACCAGCAATAACACTTATGTGGCGATTGAGTGTGATTCGATGTCTCCCAAAAAATTGGACGAGCAGAAACTTGTGCTCTATATTTTAATTCAGAAATTTTTATATTATTTATGTCAAGTTGTAGGATGACATAAAACATTACATTTCTTACAAGTGGGTGGCTATGTTTGAAGGTTATTATAAATGAATATGAGATCTAGAAGAACATGAGTTAGTAAATTCAGTTTTCTCTAGATGTGTTATAAAAAGACACTTGATATGTTTAAAATGTGGGGTGTTTGATATGTGATTAGAAGTCAATATTAGACTAGACATTAATTTATATATTTTGAAGAGCATAAATTTGAGATAGTTAGTATACCTTCATCTTACAATTATTGATGGGTATGTGATATTGTGTGATAATTTATCGATATGTTGATTGAAATAAATCATAAGAGATTTTATTTACATATTTAAAATGAAGGATCTTGGATAAATTAGTACTATATTGGGTAACAAGATTAAACAAAAATAGTGGGGGTATGTGTTGAGTTAATCTCACTGTATGAAAAAGTGCTAAATAAATCTAGTCACTTAAACACAAAAGTGATAAATATCCTATTTGATCCTAGATCGAGTCAGTTCATGATGATGAAAGAATCATGGC
The DNA here is from genome assembly GCF_002878395.1 of Capsicum annuum. Classification (NCBI taxonomy): domain Eukaryota; kingdom Viridiplantae; phylum Streptophyta; class Magnoliopsida; order Solanales; family Solanaceae; genus Capsicum; species Capsicum annuum. Next base: position 56,851,650 of record NC_061122.1, read on the forward strand.
TAATTAACTTGTGTAAACAATTACTATTGGAATGGCCAGTAGTTGAGTTTTGGTTTTCTTTAGAAAACTAAAAAGATACGAAACTCAAAGTTTCATACTATTTTACAAGGATATATCGATATAAGTTGGTACCGAATATGTGAAAATAAACAAATAAATTTACCATATGATGGGTTTTTGCCTTGCGAGAAGGTACAATTTTTTTTAATCTAGAATTAAACTTGCTTTAGTGGAAGCAAGGAAAGGATTTGGGTGGTTGAGGGATTCTATCTTTATTTAGAAAATCCATTGATTTTACAAATTATGAGCTCAATTTTGTGATATCAAGCCACTCTATCCCAAGCATATAAAGATTATATAACAGGAATTCAAAACTTCTAAATCCTTGACCATGTGAAAAAGCTAGTTCAGGATGAAATTATAACTTATATCACGTTAGTGGAGTCAAATGAATTTGAATAATCTATTTACTAAGCTTATTAAAGGGAATTTGTTTAATACATCTTCAAGTATGATTATATAAAAACTCTTTAATTAGGTCTACCAATAATGACAACCCTACCTAGGACTATGAATTGAATAGTTATGGATTCAAAGGGTAATAACAAGTTATTGATACGCGGATGTTTCAGTACTTAAGTAAGAGATATACTCGTACTAGTTGTCATAGTTTGGAGGGTTGATTTCTAATACTCTTAATGAGGTTCAGTTCAAGGAAAAAGTATCTCAAATATGACAAAGACACTGAGAGAACTTCACCTATGTGAATATAGAAGTGGTGCCACTTCGATTGGGAGTTGGAGTTGCTCTCATAAATGTTCATGAGTTTTGGTTAGTACATGGCCATAAAAGTGTTAAGCATGTTTAGAGTAAAGAAGGAATAAAATGTTTATGTGTATAGTTTCGCTAATGTTATCATAAGGAATAACACGTTCAAAGCTATTTCATGAAGAATAACAAGTTCAAAGCTATAATGCTACGTGGAATTTTGATTTTGTTTTGTGGCATTGCACTAAGGCACAGTTCAAATCAAAAGATACATTACTCTATGAGTGAACATGACTTGATCTTTGCATCTTAATTTATATTTATACAAGTGGGGGATTGTTGGATTTTTTGTTTAAATTAAATTACTAAATATATTTTATGAAGAGGTGTCTTTTTAATAAGATGTGTCTTTTAGATGAAAAGGTGCCACTTGGATGAAAGGTTGTGTCCTTTCATTATTTGGTTTTCAATAATACTATTTAAACCCCGACTACTTATTTTCTAACATAAATTTTTAGTCTTCTCTATCACAAGAATAAATGTTTTCTTCTCCAAAACGTTCAAGTTCAAGTTCTTATTTTCCAATAGGATTATCTTCACAATTTTCTTTGTGCAAAAATGTACAAGGTTTGTCATATCCATTAAAACTATTTGAATATAATCCCATAGCCGCAGAGAAGAGGGAGCAAATATTGTTTTTAAGAAAGCATTTCGTGCGTGTTTCAAGCCTTTGACTTAGTGATTGTTGTTAAGATTAACAAGTCTTCATCTTTGTAATCTTCTTCGTATATTTTGTATGTGTTCATGGAACATATTTTTCAACAAAACTAGAAGCCTATCATGCCACTATCATGGCAAAGAACCTCTAAGTTGCCACCAACATCAAAAGATAACTTATATTGAGGCTCAACAAGATGAGTTCTAGCCGGTCTCTACTTGGAAATTTTATTTTTAACTTCAGACAAGTTAGTAGATCATCTTTTGCTATTTAGTTACCAGGAATTGACTTTTTGATACCAGAATAGACAGTCTCACGAATACTTCTACTCCCCCTAGGTCCTTGCGTTGAAGGATCTTCTCGATTTATATCTTTTAATTCATACAAAATATGACCCTTTGACTTAAGTTGGGCTTGTTGACTGCATAAATGGTAAATATCATTTGATTATAGGAGCCGTCCAATTCACTTTAAGATAATGGCATGACCTTGTTGTTTCTGAATTCCCTAGAGCACATACAGACACTAGAGAACAAATTTTTTGGGACAAGAAATATATATTTCTTATAATCTCTGGGAGTCAAAATGTATCAGGAGCATCAATACAATTGGAATATATCACCTAAGTATGAGGCATGATAAGTAATTCTCTAGGGTGCCATTCAAGCTGAGGAATACATCTTACTATAATGCTACAGTAAGCTACAAAGAAATATGAGGTCAAGGAACTGATTTAATGCTACAAAGTGCTTACATTTACTATAATTCCATTTGTGCAGAAAGAAGGATAATGCGTAAGTAGTAAAAAATGTGTTAGAGTGTGTGCCCTATTGATTTTAATAATATAATCTACTAGTTAACTATCTGTGGAACAAGTAAGCTAATACGGTTCACTTAAGTAAACGTTGAACACAGTATTTTTACGAGGAAAATACCCGGCTCAAGAAAGGTGTAAAAAATCATGGCCTATACCTCTACAGGATTTAACCCCAACTCAACTATAACTCTTGATCCTCAATAATCAACAAAATACAAGACTTCTTGTAAGCTAGGAATTAAAACTTCTAACTCCTATTTTCACAAAAACATAAATCTTCCCAAGATAAGTGTTCCCGAGTCTTTGATTTCCCTAACTTGAAGACACAACTCCTAACTCAGTTTATACTTCACTGAGACTAGAACAAAAAACTCATTACAACTCAAATAACCAATATACTACATAGTCTACGACTTGCTAAGTACAGGACCAAGTTCTTCTTCAAGTTTGGTGAACTGATTTATTGATTGATGATTTGCTTTATCAGTGCATGAGTGAAACTTTGAATGTCGTATGTTGTATTTAAGACAAATCCTTGATAAGTCTTTTAGTTGATGTACTCTTTTATCTTCAATAAGACTCCCATGTAGTTTCACTCTTTGTTGCTGTCATCTTTCACCTTGACTCAATAGGACTCTTTTAATTTATCTCTTAGTCTAGCTAGACTCCTTGATCAATTCAAACTCTAAGTGTTTCACTTATCTTCTCCACAATCTTTTTTTTTGTGATAAGTATTAGTAATAATTTGAGCTTCCTTGCTTATCCACTTTTGTCTTAACTCCTTGTTAGCCTTGCATCAACTTCAATATGTTGTACATTTGATAACAAATAGCTACTCTTTCTTAACTTGTGTGGAACAGCTTGCACAACATGTTTCATTGACATGTCCATCATCAAAACTTCATATTCCCCTCACAAATTCCCCTTTTTTGAACAATCTCAGCATTCTAAGTTCGTTCACTTTCTAAGGACATTGTAATTGAGGTAATTTGGTCAAGGAGAGCCCCTTTTTCATCATCATGGGTAGCCTAAGCAGCATCCAGTGTAGCCTGAGCAACCTTCTACTCAGCATCTTTAGCTGCAAATGCATTTCTTAGGCGTTTTATAGGGTTGTCTGCACTCTTCATAGAAATAGATAGCCATACATGGTTCACACTCTCAATAATACCTTTTGTAGTCTGTAAGGACCACACTTGAATAGACATACCAAACTTCTTAAACATGGGGGTAAGCCAAAATTTGTAAGGAAGAGAATGGCTATTCACTTCCTTGAGGATAACCTTTTGAATGTGCTTTAGAATAAGCCTAGGCAGATCAATCTTCACCTAGTGTCCAACAACTCCATAAGAGTAAGATCAAGAAAGATGGCCACAATACTTCTTTCCTTCCTAAGGATTAGCATCTTGTGCAAAACATCAAAATAGAGTTGATAGAGTGGGATATTTCTCTCTTAAGAACCCTTCGATGATTTACCAAGTGAGGGTTTCCAGAAAAATTATGACAAATGTCAAGAGCAGAAGCAATATTGTCAAGAGGTGGCCAACTGCCCTTTACATAGTGACCCCACCCACCAGAAGAAATGTACAAGATTTGAGTAATATCTGTAACATAAATATTCATGGTGACCCCTCGACCAGTGGTAGAGAATATCTCACTAATAGCTACCCCATTAGTATAGAACTCATACACTTCAGGCTTAGTAAACCTCCTCTGAAAGTCACCCTAAATAAATAGGTGACCATCCTTGAAAATCTAGTTTTACCAATAAAGTATTCATATCAAAACCACCAAAACCACTAATAGCCCGCCCTCAAGCTAGCTTACGCTTTTGAAAATAGAGATAGTGTGCCTCAAGAGGGGCCTGATTTGAAGATGGTTCTTGAACCTTAAAATCAAAATCCAACTCAGCAGCAGCTTCCAGAAATGAGTTGGACTTAGATAAATCAGAAGGAACAGGTTTATTGACCTATTTCTTTAGATGGGAGGATGATTTAGGAGAAGAAACTTTAGAGGGTGAGGAAGCTTTAAAGGTAGGGGTAGATTTAGAAGATGAGGAAGCTTTTAGGGTAGTTTGAGATGATTGTTTACAAGAAGAGGAGGGTTTTAGAGCTTTTCCAATAATTGTCTTCTTCTTTCATACTGAGCGAAGAAGAATATTAGGAGAGGATGCATGAGGGGGAGGAGGATTAGATATAGCAACTCGTTTCTTTTTATTGGCTTGAAGTGCTTCAGCCAAGGAAGCATCTTCCTGGTTTTTTTTACTTTAAGTAATAGAAGTTTGAGAAGTGGTGACAACAGAGGAAGGGTTAGCAGAAACATGGTCATCAACATCAATGAAAAGTGAAGAGGGTTTATATTTTGCTTTAGATATGGACTTATACATAGTTAAATTTGTGATAGGAATATCATCACGATCAATAATTTGAAGAGGAATCGAAGGTGGTAGTGAGGGTTCAGAAGATGATGAAGGTTTTGAGAAAAATTGGGTAAAGGGTTTTTCAGATTTTTGAACATTGCAAAATCGGATAAATTAACTAAAATTGAAGGAGGAATGAGAGGTGGTAAGCTTATATTAGGATGAAGAACAATGGTGGTTGAGGGAGTGGTGGTAGAGTCTATGGATGGGTTAGAGGATGAAGATGCCATGGCGGAAAACAGGGAAACAATGATTTGTTTTTGGTTGTTTAAGCCGTGAATGATGAGAAGAGAATGAAGTATATTTAAGATGGAGTAAGAGAAGATGAATCATGGATGAAGTGTATTTGGTAAAGGAAATGTAATGATGAGGAGGTTCAGTTCTGATTGAAAAGGTTGGCAGCTTTTTAAAAGAGAAGGAATTTTGGATTTTTGGTGGTTTAAGTATAATAGAAAGGACCATGTAGGCAACCTGTTTCTCTTTAAGCCACTATAGGTAAACAGTAATCATACCTTAATTTGAGGATAAAATGGACAAAATTGCCATTGTGTTCTAGTCTTTCGGCAAAATCAATATATAAATGAGTCAATTTACTCTAAAATCTTGGAATTAGGATTCACAACTAAATATGTAAGACTGAATTAATCAACAATCACTTAAGAGCCCCTTATTCTAGTCAATCATTGAGAGTGATGTATGCAATTTTAATCATTCTCAAGGATAACCTATTCTTTTCAAAATGTTCTCTACTTAATGCCTTAGTGAATATGTCAGCAATTTGTTCTTCAGTAGAACAAAACATAATTGATAAATGACCTTTTTCAACATTATCTCTAAGAAAGTGATGTCTAATATCAATATACTTAGTTCTTTTATATTGAACAAGATTCTTAGCTATATTAATGGCACTTGTATTGTCACATAAAATAAGAACACATCCAACATCTATACCAAAGTCCATGAGTTATTGCTTAATCCATAACAACTGAGCACAACAAGATCCTGCAGCAACCTATTCAGCCTCAGTAGTAGAAAAGGCTACTGAGTTTTGTTTCTTAGTGGACCAGGTAATTAAACATGATCCAAGGAAGTGTGTTATGCCTGTGGTGCTTTTCCGGTCAACCAAGTATCCTGTAAAGTCGGCATCTGAGTAACCTACCAAATTAAAGTTATTGCCTTTTGGGTACCATAAACCAAGATCACTGGTTCCTTTGAGATATCTAAAGATTCTTTTCACAGATTTTAGATAAGACTCTTTGGGATTTTCTTGAAATCTAGCACATAGCCCCATACTGAACATAATTTTTGGCCTGTTTGCTGTGAGATACAGTAATGAACCCATCATTACTCTGTATAGATTTTGCTCCATATCAGGACCTGTTTCATCCAAATCAAGTTTTGTGGAAATGGCTATTAGAGTGCTGATCTCTTTTGCCTCTTCCATGGAAAATCTTTTGAGAAGTTCCCTGACATACTTCTGCTGATGGATCATGGTTTCAGATGCTGTTTTTCTAATTTACAAACCTAAGAAGAAGTTCAGCTCCCCCATCATACTCATCTTAAACTCACAACTCATAATTTTAGCAAACTCATGAGTCATGTTCATGTTTGTAGAGCCAATGATAATGTCTTCAACATACACCTACACAACCAACAGATCTTTTCCATTAGTTTTTAAGAAGAGAGTGTTGTCAATTTTACCTCTAGTGTGACCATACTCCAAAAAAAACTTTGACAATCTTTCATACCAAGCTCTTGGAGCTTATTTTAGTCCATACAAAGCCTTGTCAAGTTTAAACACATGACAAGAAAACTCCTGGCTTTCAAATCCTAGTGGTTGTTTGACATACACTTTCTCTTTGAGAATATCATTGAAGAATTCACTCTTGACATCCATTTGATAGAGAATGAATTCTATATAAGTAGCAAAAGCAACAAGTAATCTTATTGCTTCAATTCTAGATACAGGAGCAAAAGTCTCATCAAAATCTATGCCTTCTTCCTGATTGTACCCTTGGACCACAAATCTTGCCTTGTTCCTTGTAACTGTTCCATGCTCATCAACCTTATTCATGTATCCCCACTTAGTTCCAATTAATATTCTGCCTTTTGGAAGTAGAACTAAGTTCCACACTTTGCTTCTCTCAAACTAATTTAACTCATCCTGCATTGCTATGATCCAATCAGCATCAAGCAGTGCTTTAGTTACCTTCTTTGGCTCAATTTTTGAAAAGAATGCCTTAAAGGCACACGTACTTCTTAATCAAAACCTTGTGATGATCCCAAAAGTGATATCAGTGAGAACATTCTCAATAGTATGTGATCCTTGATACTTGTAACATTTTGAGACCAAACCTAGTAAGCTACTAGGATCACTGCAGATGTTCTAAGCTGGGGTAGTTAGTGGTTCAGTTCCCCCTATCATTGTGCTTCTAGAATCAGTTCCCTCTGTTGAGGTGCCTCCATGTTTCATAGCTCCAGTCGATAAACTAGGTTGTGTAACCTGTTCCTCAGAGTCAATTCCTTCCTACAGGTTAGTCTTAACATAGGATTCATCAAAAACTACATGCATACTTCTTCAACATAGTTTATTCTATATTTTAGAACCCTATAAGCCTTATTATGAAGTGAATATCCTAAGAATATTCCCTCATCACTTTTAGCTTCAAATTTTTCAAGATTATCCTTTCCATTATTGTGAATAAAATATTTACAACCAAAAGTTCTAAAATAAGAAATGTTTGGCTTTCTTTCTTTTAGTAATTCGTAGGGAGTCTTCTCTAGAATAGGTCTGATCATGCATCTATTTATAATATATATTGCAATACTAATTGTCGCAGCCCAAAGGTTTTTAGCAAGATTTTCTGCAAGCATCATTGTTCCAGCCATATCTTTTAAAGTTTTATTTTTTCTTTCTACCACTTCATTTTGTTGTGGTGTTCTAGGAGTAGAGAAGTTATGATCTATACCTTTTGCTGGATAGAATTCTAAAAATTTGATATTCTCAAATTCTATACCTTGGTCAGATCTTATAGAAGCTAATGAATTGCCTAATTTTTTTTAATTTTCTTGATGAAAATTATAAAGACATCAAAGGCATCTTTTTTAGAGGCTAGAAACAATGTCCAGGTGAATCTGGAATAATCATCAACAATCACAAAAACATACCTTTTTCCACCTCTTTTTGGAAGTCTTATTGGTCCACACAAGTCCATATGGACCAGGTCAAGACACTTGGTAGTGCTGACATGGTTCTTTGACTTAAAAGAAGATCTTACCTGCTTTCCCCCTTACACAAGTACTACATAACGTTTCTTACTTAAACTTGGTCTTGGGCAATATACCATATCTTTGGAAGAAAGTATGTTTAGTTGTTTCAGACTTGCACGTCCAAGTCTCTTGTGCCAAAGGAGGCGATCATTTTCCATTGCACTCAGACAAGTCAAATTTGGTCCTGGTATTTCCATTATGTTAGCTTTATATACATTTCTGGATCTCCTTGTAGTGAGCACAATATGTTTTGTGTCCATCCTTTTGACTTTGACTCCTGCAGCAGTAAAAATAACTTTATTACCTTTATCACACAATTGTGAAATACTCAGCAGGTTATGCTTTAATCCTTCTACAAGATAGATATCTTTCAATGCTCTTGACTTAGATGAGCCAATTTTTCCAACTCCAGTAATATTTCCCTTTTTACTATTACCAAAAGAAACTCCTCCTTCATTTAATTTGGAGAGTGAAAGGAACTTTTTATTGTCACCAGTCATGTGTCTTGAACAAGCACTGTCCAAGTACCAATGCTTTTTGCTTCCTTTCACCTTCTCCTGCAAGAAATCAATGGTTAGACTTAGGAACTCAGACAAGCTTGGGTCCTATTTAATTAGTAAATGGATGAATTAAATTTCTTCTAGTCCATGCTGGCAACATGTAATGTGGCCTATTTCTCTAACTTGGACTAGTTCTTTTTTTTTGTCTGAGAAAATCTATTTTCTAGGTTTTGACTATTAGATCTTCTTTTAGCAGCCACTGGACATTTAGTGGTTGGATGTCCAAGGTTACCACAGATGTGACATAAGTTTTTAGGATTATCAAAACCTTTGTGGAAACCCAAACCTACCTTTTTATTATGATTTCTTTCACTCAACTTATAAACAATTCTTGAAGAATTTGTCTACCTATTAGCTCTTTTAAGATCAAGTTTTAGTTTAGAAACTTCTTGACTCAGTTTATTTATCATGTCTGCTGCATCACTACACTCTTGTTTGTACTTCTCTAATTCAAGTTCAGCATTTTCTTGTTCTTTACTCATGGCCTTTTTCCTATTTTCTGTAAGTGTCAATTTTAGGACTTCAGACTTAAGATTATTATTTAAAGAATCAATTACTGAAACCTATTTCTTGAGAGTGCAATTTTCCTTTTCAACTGTATCCTTGAAAGCTTTTAAATTTGAAGTTAATTCTTGGAAATCATCAATTAGTGCACTCATCAAGGAAACTAGTTTTGATTTAGAAAACAAATGCAGTTTTTCCGTAAGTTCAAGTATACTTACCTCTGAAGCGTTATCTTCTTCCCTAAGTCTGAATCTCCAAGAGCCATGAATGCAGTTTTATCAAATTCATCATCATTTGATCAGATCCCCATGCTGCTATCATTGCATGTTCTTCCTTCTCCTTCCTTTTGGAAGCCCTTTCCTTTCTCCATTTTATTTCTCAGATAGGATAATCTCTAATCTAATGATTAGTCTTACCACACTTGTCTTATCCATTTTGATTGTCATTTGAATGTCTCTTGCTACCTATTCCCTTCTTATTTTTAAAGAATTTGCTGAAGTTCTTAGTTATGAAGGCAACTTGTTCCTTGTTAAATTTAATTTCTTCATCACTATCAGAAGACTTCAAAGCACAGATTTTCTCAGGAGCTGCTTGTTCTTTGGTTCCATCAGCTTTCATTTCATAAGTCCTCAAATTCCCTACCATTTCATCCCGGGTCAGACCTGTGAGATCCTTATTTACCTTCCTAATTGCAGTTACCTTAACATTCCACTTTGATTTTTGTAGTACCCTCAATACCTTTTCCACTTGTTCCTCCTCAGTGATGTCTTTTCCCAAGGAAGTCAGCTCATTTTTTAAGGCAGTAAGCCTTGTCATTATCTCATACAAGGATTCCTTTTCCTTCATCTTAAATGCCTCATACTCAGTAAAAAAAAGATAAATTCTGAATTTTCTTACCTGAGAGGTACCCTCATGTGCATTTACCAGTGCATCCCAAATTTACTTAGCAGTGGTGCAGGTTGACACTATGTTGTATTCAGCCGGTCCCAATCCACAGACTAAGATGTTCTTAGCCTTAGCATTTTTCTTTAATGCCACTAAGTCATCACCAGTAAATTCACTCCTTACTTTCTTGACTTGTTCACCACCAACCAACTTCATTGGAATAGTAGGACCATCAGTAATCCTATCCAATAATTCATAGTCTTCACCTTGGATGAATATCTCCATCCTAGATTTCCACCAGATAAAGTGAGAGTCATCAAGGAGTGGAGGTCTAGTAGTTGACTGACCTTCACTGTGACTAGTAGGAGGTGCGGAATTCATTATTGTGATCTTTTCTTAGGTGCTAGCCTTACTTAAGACAACCTCGCTCTGATACCACTTGTTAGAGTGCCTACCCTATTGATTTTAATATTATACTCTACTGGTTGACTATCTGTGGAATAAGTAAGCTAACTTGGTTCACTGAAGTAAAAGTTGAACACAGTATTTTTACGTGAAAAACACCCGGCTCAAGAAAGATGTAAAAAAATATGACCTGTACCTATACAGGATTTAACCCCAACTCTACTATAACTCTTGAGCCTCAACAATCAAAAAAATACAAGACTTTTTGTAAGCTAGGAATTAAAACTTCTAACTCCTATTTCTACAAAAACACAAATCTTGCCAAGATAAGTGTTCCCAAGTTTTTGAGTTCCCTAACTTGAAGACACAACTCCTAACTCAATTTATACTTCATTGAGACTAGAACAAAAGACTCATTACAACTCAAAGAACCAACTTACTACAAAGTCTACGACTTGCTAAGTAAAGGACCAGGTTCTTCTTCAAGTTTGGTAAATTGATTTGCTGATTGATGATTTGCTTTATCAGTGCACGAGTGAAACTTTGAATGTCATATGTTGTATTTAAGACAACTCCTTGATGAGTCCTTTAGTTGATGTATTCTTCTATCTTTAATAGGACTCCTAGGTAGTTTCACTCTTTCTTGCTGTCGTCTCTTACCTTGACTCAATAGGACTCTTTTACTTCATCTCTTAGTCTAGCTGGACTCCTTGATTAATTCAAACTCTAAGTGTTGAACTTATCTTCTCCTCAATCTTTTTTTGTGATAACTATTAGTAATAATTTTGAGCTTCCTTGCTTATCCACTTTTGTCTTAATGCCTTATCAGCCTTGCATCAACGTCAATATGCAGTACATGTGATAACTAGTAACTTCTCTTTCTTCACTTGTGTGGAATAGCTTGCACAACATGTTTTATTCATATGTCCATCATCAAAACTTCACATTCCTTAACAAAATGGAATTACAATACCTGTAAGCATTTACTACCATTAAATCAGTTCCTTAACCTCATATTTCTTTTCCTTTCACCTGTAATTTCCAAATTTTTCAGCAGGTTAATTCTTTTGCTATGATCAGGGCTGAAGAAGAAAGTCACTTCCTAGGTTACTTGGATGATTTTTATAAGAACAAAAATAGAGACGAAAGAGTTAAGGTGCAGTGGTTTCAACATTTTTAGGTAGTCTAGTGTGTAATTCCTCAATTTGAAGGGCAACCTAGAGAAGTACTTATCACGCCTCATGCTCAAGTGATCTATGTCAAGTTTATTGATGCTCCTGCTATAGTTTTAACCCCTGGAGATTATGAGAAATATATTTCTCTTATCCCAAAAAAATTTGTTCTCTAGTGTGGAGTTTATATATGCTCTAGGGAATTCAGAAACACCAAGATCATGACATTCTCTCTGAGTGACTTAGATGGCTACTATAATCAAACAATATTTACCATGTTACACAGTCAATAAGCCCAGCTTAAGTCAAGGGGTCATATGTTGCATGGATTAAATGATATAAAATTAGAAGATCCTTCAACACAAGGATCTAATGGGAGTAGACATGATGGTAAGACTGGTCATTCTGGTATCAGAAAGTGAATTCCTGGTAACCAGGCAACAAAAGTCGAGTCACCAATAAGTCCGAAGTTAAAAATAAAATTTCCAAGTAGAGGATCGGCTGAAACTCAGCTTGTTAAGCCTTAATATAAGTTGTCTTCTGATGTTGGTGACAACTTAGAGGTTCTTTGCCACGATAGTGGTGTGAGAGGTTGCTGGCTCAGGTTTAAGGTCTTATAGGTATCACAAAAACATCTGAAAGTTAAATATAATGGCATCCTAGATTCTAATGGTCCTGAAACTCGAGGTAACTTAATCATTGTGAATTTAACTTAAGTTTATGCCACATTTTAGGATTTACTTACACATATTGGTTTGCCTGTTCCTTTTTGTTCTCATAAAAATGGGAAAAGACATTGTTTTCATCTCAAACTATACAAGAAAAGTCGAAGCCACACCTAAACTATACTAGTGATCTGTCACACACCTAAACTATAAAAAAAGTGATACTATTTCCACCTTAGAAGGTGACGTGGCAGAGAAGGTATATTCACCTTCCTAAGGTGCGTGAGAGAAGAAAAAAAATCTTAAAATGACAACTTTCATACACGTGTCACTATTTCATTTGTCATTGTATCATTAAGTACTCCTAATATTCTTCTTAATAGATACAATTAGATTAATTATTTATGCAATTGAAAAAATGTTAATAAATTTTTTTTTATTTTTATAATTGAAAATATGTTAATAAAATTAATTTTTTTATTTATTATTTTAATATGTGGGTCCCGCCTTCTTCAATTGCTTCTTCTCCAACAAAATCACCATTAAATCACCATTTAAACGCCACCATTGACACCATCATCATCAAACTCAAATCTTCACCATAATAATTTTAAAAAATCCAAATTTCATTATCGAATTCACAATACAACCATTAATATAACAAAAATCACAAAACAACCACCGTAAAATTCAATATCCACTACTAAAATTGCCATCGGAATCACAATATGTGCAATTAAATCTTAGCTTTAAATCGTCAATAAAATTACCATCGAAATTACAATTGTCAATCCCCCTGTGCATACCCCGAAATCATAGCACTCCATGTTACAATATTCGATTCGTCAAATCCTCCATTAATTGACGAATCTGAGAATACCCAAAGCCCAAAGCCTTCCAAGAAATTTATGGTGTGATTTGTTACACTAGAGATTTCTGAGAATACCACATCTTTCATCTCCTATCTATGGTGTGACTTTCAATTCGTCAAATCGTCCAATTTGAAAATACCCAGTTACCCAGGTGTTTCAAGAAACCACATCACCTTCATTAACTCAAAAACCTTATTAGCATCATCCAAACGCTTGCATTTCGGGTCTACTGAAGGTGAAAAGGCCCCAGTGACAACGAGTTTGGCTTTGATACAAGATTTGCATTGTTTGATTAAGTGAGTAAAAGAAGGAGGAGTTGTTGATGAAGATAAGAAAGTGAAAAAGAAAGTGAATTTGAAGGGAAAGTGAAGTAGAGGATAAGTGAACAATTCATCAATTTCATATTTTTAATGGTGAATTGTTGAATATTTTCTTCCATCGAAATTTTCTTGTTGAATTTGCTTGGTTATTTGAAGGGAAAGTGAAGCAGAGAATAAGTGAAGAAAGAGAAGTTGTTGAATTAATGAATTTTCTTGATTATTTATTTTTAATCACAAGGGCTATTTATTAATTAAATAAAAAAATTAAATTAACACGTGTCATCAGTACAGGGCGAGTGGAGTACACTCCACTCATTAAAATTGGGCATGGGTGTCGCGGGGAGGTAATAATATTATTTTTTTTTATAATTTAGGTGTGTAATATGTCACTAGTATAGTTTAGGTGTGACTTTAACCTAGGTGATTATTTTCTTCTTCTGCCTTAATCATAGCAAAGGAACTAACCTGCAGAAAAATTTTGCGATTACAGGAGGAAGGAAAAGAAATATGAGGTCAAGGAACTGATTTAATGCTACACAGTGCTTAATTATTGTAATTTTATTTGTGCTAAAAGAAGGATAATGTGTAAGTTGCGAGTTTGGGAGCAGAGATATATTGCAACAATTTAAATAGAATTAAAAATACGATCTTTTTCCTATATGACTCTCCTTTACCATTTCTACTATAGCTTTCTATTTATAGCAGCTCAATACCTTGACATAATAAACTTCTTAATCGCGATAACAAACCAAATTGCAAAGCATGAGGCAAAATTTTTGTGGATCTTAATAACATAGCTCATTTAAAACTTCTTTAAATTATTTAAGATGGAAAATACGTCAACTCACTAGAAAAATAATCTCTCATGACGTTAATGACATCAGAAGAAAAGGAGTTTCCTAGTATGGTCAGTTTCACAGTGCTAAAAATATGATTCATAATTTAAGAGGTAAGGCAGCTCAAAGTTTTACCTTTGATAATTTTGTATGAATAATATAGAACCAATAGAACGACGAGAATTATGCTCCACCATCTAAGTTTCTCTAACTCAGGTGCAAGTGTCTAATGTGGGTGATCTATAAGTTGGATCTTTCATCATCTAAATTTTAAGATTAGAGTGCACACTTACATAGAAATTTCTATATACAAGGTACTTTATTTTCTTCAATTTCACCATGGGGGACGCAAAAATAAACAAGCCCAAATAAAAAAATTAAGGTTCTCAATGTTTCTATACGATCAGGACGCTTTAATCCTAACACCACAAGGTCCCGAGACTGAGCTTAATATGAGTCCTGATTAAGAACGGAGATAATATACATTTTACACGTTGCACGATTCCATGGATAGTTTCATCCATGATTGTGATGGAGGACATAATTTATGATCATCGATATATATCATGCCACTCTATAGGTATTTGATTAAGACATTGCACAATGACTTCAACATTTTGTAGTTGGTTATGTATTTCTACCTTAATGGGATCAATGGAATTCTTCTCAAGATGTTGAATATGTGATGACACTGTAGCTAAAGCATCAGCGATATCATTTTGAATTCGGAAAAGGAACAAATATACCCTTAAACTATAATAAATGGTATGTATATAACCTGTCTCATATTTTGGGTACACATATGCTCTTACTGTTAATGAAATGGTATGTATATATCCCTCACATAGACAGTAAGGGCATATGTGTACCCAAAGTCTGACTGAGGATATATATGTACTATTTATCATAGTTCGAGGGTATAGTTCCTTTTTTATTTTAATTTTTTATCCCAAATAATTAACTCAAACCCACTATCCAACACAATCCCAATTAAAATCCAAAGATATCTATCTAACAGACATCTTTTTCCCACACCTATAACAATATACACGCAAAATATAGAACACTCAATACTATCAAATTCAAAAGAGATCATTATAACACCTAAACACAACACTAAATAAATTAAACCCCTCACATTTCAATTTTCAGCGAAATTTTCTCGAAACAACACTAGCCACCGTCTGTCAACGCCACAGCCACCGTCGCCGTCGAACCAAAAATACCCCACGGGCGAACCATCACTGCACCCCTAGCTCCAGCCACCTCCGACCTAATCTCCACTCCCTTGAACCAGTAAACACCAACAAGTAGCAGTAATCAATCACTGCAATTTTATTGAGGTTCACATTTAAGAGAAAAATAGAGGAAGCATGGGGTTTGAAACAAAAAATAGAGGTCAAATCAAGTTGGTTTGAAATCGGTTTCAATGGGTCTATTAGGTCGGATAGTGGGTTTGGGTTAATTATTTGGGATAAAAAAACTAAAAGGTAAAAGGAATAAAAAAGAATTATTTGGGTCGGTTATGGATTTGAGTTAATTATTTGGGATAAAAAAAATTAAAACAGAAAAGGGACAAATATATCCATGAACTATGATAAATGGTATGCATATATTCTCCTTCATACTTTGGATACACATGTGTCCCTACCGTTAGTGTGAGAGGCATGCACGTATCATTTCATTAATGGTAGGGATATACGTGTATTCAAAATATGACGGAGGATATATACGTATCGCTTATCATAATTTGGGTATATTTATCCCTTTTCCGTTTTGAATTTGAGGGGTGTGCCTAAACCCAGTATTCATTAATTATCCACATAACTCCTTTACACAATGTAAATATGGCAATATCTTGACATTTTTGCTGATCCATTCTCCACCATGATAACATAAATATGGAATTCTAAGTTCTCTCACTAGATGCCAAGATTCTTACAAAGAAGTAATAGCCTTTTTCCATTTATAAAATCATTGTCCCAAGCAACTTCAAGGTCGTCTGTTGTTTATACTTTAGAGCTAACGTAACCACTGAATGCTAGATATTTTTGGTCACTAGTAAGAAAAATCAGAAAACTTATTGAGATCTAATATGAAGTATCAGGCGAGGGTCCATCAGAATTTTTTTTTAGTAGAAAAAACCCTAGCTCTCTTACGCTCTCTCCTCCCAGGAGACTCAATGGAGGTTTAGCCCTCCATGACTGTGGCTACTTTATCCCAGCCTCATGCTAGGGTAAACGATCCAGATACACAAACTTATGCAACACTACTCAAACTAACTCCTTGAACATCTGGGAAGGAATTTCAGTCGAAAACTGTTGAGATAATCAACGTTGAACCTGCTATTGTATTCAAACCATCTAATATTCAAGGTTATATTAAGGAGGAAAATTTGCAATATGCTCTTGTTGCAAATTTTTCCTATGGGAGGCCAACAATGACTGATTTGAGAAAGTTTTTTCCGCAACAGTTGAAGATTAAAGGGGCGTGTAATATTGGTTCATTGGACTCTCGGCATATTTTAAGTCGGTTGACGGAATATGAGGATTTTGTTACTGTCTATTCGACAACAGTTTCTTCAGTTATTGTCAAGGAAAATCCAAGGAGGAAGACTATCAGTTTAGAATTTTTCGTTGGACCCCATGGTTTAATCCCAAAGAAGAAGAATCCCTTGCTTTAGCTTGGATATTGTTTCAGAATTTACCAGTGCAGTTCTTTGCATGACAGGCACTGTATTCGTTACCCTCAGCTGTTGGTAGACCTTTGGTTGTTGACCGAGCCACCATAGATCAAATAATACTAAGCACAGTAAAAGTTAAAGTTGAAGTTGACTTACTGTCAGTTTTACCTGAACTTGTAAGATCGCTCATTAAAGAGCCAAGGTCGAATAAACTGAAGGTAGTATATCAAATAATTATGTATGACTATTTACCTTCGTACCGGAGCACTGGTAAACATCAAGGACACAGATATGAAATATATATGTAGATTGCATAGTGTCAAATCCAATAAGGAAATTATAGCCGAAGGTAATTCGATACATGAAAAGCATCAGGGAGATGCTAGAAAAATTATTAACGCAACACGGGCTGCAGAAAGTGTTATTAATTTGGGTGAGAAATAAAATTCTTCAAGTCTTGGAACAAATAACATTTAGCGCAATGGAAAGGTGCAAAAGAATGAGTTGCCTGTTCAAAATGGGACTGTTTCCGTTGGTAATGGCAAGGACGGCAACTCTAGTAATTGATGATACAGAGATTAAAAAAAAATCATAAGATGGGGACTTTGAGCGAGCAACCGTCGTAATTGATCAACAAGCTTTGGTTTTAGTTGATCAAGTTGAAAAAGTTTGACAGACTCTTGACAAATGGGGGCGTAAAACGGAGAAAACTACAGGTGCAAATAATGCACCGAAGTATGGTAATGTTCAGGTTGTAGGAACAGTGAATAACAACAACTTTAGTGATCCTGGACATGTTAAGGAAGTGGAGGAGGAGCCCAATGGTATCAAGCAGAATTTTGCTATAGATGGAGTAATAAAAACTACACTTTGTGATGCTATACAAGTGCAAACATATACTTCCTAGCCAGAGAATTTGGAAATAGTTGCAGTGTCAAAACTTCATGATAGACAAGTACAAATGCAGCTTCAGAACATGGTGAGAAATCTACCAATTTGCAAGCTGAAAATTTCAGCAGTGATGAGAATGCAACGGGGAACTTTGACACAATTTCACAAAAAAAATCAGCTGCTATTCGCATTGATTCTTGGCTAAGTCAGACTAAATCTCCAAGTCTTGATAATAGGAAGCAGGTAGAAACTAATCTAGTCATTCGGCCTAATGCATCAAAGGACATTGTTTGCCGAAACCCTTTTGATGCTCTCATGGGAGAGAAAGATTTAGCATTAGTTGATTCTAATCCTACTAATTGTCAGACTTTAATTCCAATAGATTCTGATAATAATTTACAATCAGTTAACAATCCAATTGGAATATGTGGTATGGGGACCGTAAGAGATGGTAATGTTACGGCTCCGACATTACATATTTCTAATCCTGAAGTGGTTGAGATTAATCAAGAAAATCAGGCTGCAATGTTACTCAGATTCAAACCAGCGATCAAGCCATTCATGGTCACACTAACACCTCAGCCATGAGGTCCATTCCCAATATTTAAATCTGCTTAGTGAACATCAAGGTGAATTTGGGCAGCTCTTATTGTCCAGAGGGAATGACACTGATTTGGTGAAAGGTATGTCATCACTCTCTCAAGCTATTCTCACAAATGATTTGATTAATTTGAAATAAAAACAGGACGACGAGTGCTCCAAGTTGGGCTGATTTGGTTGATAAAGAAGGTCAGGTTTCACCTCCTCCGCTGAATAGCAAATTAAGTCCAGAAACTCTAGTGTTTGTGCCTAAAAGTGTTATTGCAAAGAAGAATGAATCGGAATTCACAACGTCAAGATTTAGCCCAACTACTGTCGATTTGAAAAAGGATGTTTGTCACGACCCGAGACTACTTCTTAGTCGTAACACGGTACTCAGAGTCACAAGTGACCCCAAGCTAACCCATAGCCTGGTAAAACACTAAGAATACTGAAGCGAATAATGAGATATTGAGAGGAAACTAATTTGAAATGACCTGATTATAATAAAATCAAAATAAATGCTAGACATCAAAACCAATACTATCTGATATAATCAACATGCGAAAAATATAACTATCTATCTGAAAGCCTCTAAATCATATGAGTTATTGGGAGAAGCCCACAACTAACTCTAAATATCTGAAACTAGAATATTACTAAAAGTATAGATAATTATCCCCCGAATGATAAGGACTCACCAACACTACTGCTGATATGGTGCGGAACCGTACTAAGTGCAATTTGGATATCCAAGCTAACTCATGGACTGACAAAACAATAAGAATACTGAAATAAATAATGAGATACTGAGCGAAAACTAATTTGAAATGAAATGATTATAATAAAATCAAAATCAATACGGGATATCAAAACCAAGGCTGTTTAACATAATCAACATGAAGAAAATATAACTATTTATCTGAAATCCTCTAAATCATCTGAGTTGTTGGGACAAGCACCCAACTAACCCTAACTATGAGAAACTAGAATATTATTGAAAAAATATTGATAAAGAGCCCTCGAATGATGAGGACTCACCAACACTGCTGCTGATATGGTGCGGAATCATCCTAAGCGCGGTGTGGATGCTGAATATTGGAACCTCTATTAAAAGACAATATAGTGCAAAACAAAGTATATGATCTGTACTTTAAATATACTAAGTATGTGAGATGGGAAATAACTAATATAGGTTGAACATAATGCATGTGACATGATAAACTGATGCAAGACCAAGTAATAAACATGCACTGTATGATAAGTGAACAATTAAATACAAGGTCATGCAAATATCTTAATCTAAACTATGAACTGTGGATTATGGGAGCCACCATTAACCGACATACCCTAATTTGAGTTGACTGGAGTCCGACCTGTAGTACCTTGCCAAGGGTACGAACACTGACGGACGTGGATCCACAAAACTGATATTTGAAAGGACTAAGGAGTCAAGTCTAGTCTAATGGATGACCCTTTAGAACTAACGGTGGCACCATAGTTCAGTAACTTAAGGACTTCTACTAAAGGTCTCAACTTAACTGACGAGTGAGCCTCCATCCCTATATTTGGTCAGTGCTAAGTACTACTCTCAAATGAATGACACTGATAACTGAAAATGCTCAATAATAATAATAGTCTGAAAATCGACAATAAATGCATGATCTAAAAGTATTCAATAACATGTAAGTTAGAGAATCTAGTATTCGTAAGTGTATGTATGAAATCCTAGGTCATCGGATGTTCATAACCCACCATCTCTGAAGAATGCAACTAATCATGGCAATATTAAAAGTGAACAAAATAAGGAATTTCATAACTCAAGCCCAAAAAAATTAAGAATTCATCAATATAATGAGATTTTATAATTCTGAGTATGGAAAGATGCTCAAATTTATGGGAAAACATATATCCATGGTAGTTAAAGAAATAAATTGAAAACTAAAGCAATTCACACTTTACATTAAAACCCTAAGCTTGAAGGGTGAATTAAACTTGAGAAATTGAGTTAACTTTGGGACTCAATGGATAGAAGTAACCCATTGGTGAAATCTCACGTACCTGAAGTAGAAAACCTTAATGAAATCTTTGGATTTGTAGTTTGGAAGTGAAGAACCCTAATTTTTTCCTTGGGAGAAGAAAATCACCTATTTTTTTTCTAAATGCATCAATAAAATTTGAGTTAATGGAGAATTTGGGGGTGTCTTAGCCTTATATTCCATCCTTAGGATAGCTTAAACGAAATTGTTTTGGTGTTAAAAGAATGGGAAAAGATTAAAAACCCTCTGTAAAAATGTTATAACAATACAGAACTGTCCTAACAGATGGATTGGGCAACGGACCGTCACTCCGGTGACCAACCATCACTCCAATGATCCCAAAATGACCAAATTTTGGTATTTTTGCTTAAGAGTAATGGTTTGGCATGACGGGCAGTCGCTACTGTGATGGTCCATCACCTGGGTCGTCGCGCCCTAGCGGACAGACACCCTTTTGGTAAATAGAGAATAACTTCTTACTTCGATATTATATTAAGGTAAAACTAGATGAGTTGGGAATCTAATTCAGTTATCTATCTTTTGATGGGTATTGAACTTAAGAACTCTTAGTAATCTAGATGTTATGATCATTTAAAGTTGATTGTAGCAATATTCTTCCCAAGAATTCAATCGGTAAGGGATATTTTGACTTGTGTATAAGCTAGGAGTTATTTGTGGCCTTAATATATGTCTAAATCACTTATAAAACTACCAAAACATGATGTTTGATTTTGCATGAACTTGAAGCATCATTGTAATATTGTCTTGGATTTTTGGAGTGTTATAGTATCTCCCCCTTGGGTCATCATCCCTAAGTGAAAACTAACTAAGCTAAAGTGATAGGCGAGAAACTGTAATTCCTACATTAAACTCGTACGAGCTGAATAATGACTTGATAATTGAGTCTATAACTGATATTTGGACTAAAACTAACTCATGAGTGCATGTTATGACATAAAAATAGTTGGACGGCCTGAGATAGCAAGAACTAATTAAGGAGAAACTATTACTGGAAGCTGGGACTGAGTTTGAAGAGAAAAGATGGGGGTAATTGGTCATTATATATGCCTTTGTTTCCCAAGTAGTTCCCTCTATGACTAATTTTTCCACAGAACCTTTACCAAAACAACTTCCTTATTTCTCAGCTTACGAACCTGACGGTCAAGGATCTCAACTGACCTCTTCGTAAGAGATACTATCCTTCACACCCACACTTTCTAAAGTAACAATCTATATTGGATTACCAATGTATTTCTTTAGGAAGGAAACAAGGAAGACTAGATGTACTGATGCTAAATATGCAGGAAATTCGAACTCATAGGTTACATTACCATAGCGACTCAAAATCTTATAAGGAACAACATAGCAGGGACTAAGCTTTCCCTTCTTACAAAATCTCTTCACCCCTTTCATGGGCGAAACCTTTAAGAAGACATGAACACCAATAGAAAAATTAAACTCCCTTATCCTCACATCTGCATAGGATTTTTTATGACTCTGTGGTTTTCAGCCTTTCTCTAATCAACTGAACATTTTCTATTACCTCATGTACTGAATATGGACCTATAAAAAAAGCTTCTCCAACCTCAAACCAACCAATAGGAGATCAACACCTCCTACCATAAAGTGTTTTAAACGGAGCCATCTGAATACTTAAGTGGTAACTGTTATTATAAGCAAACTTAATCAAAGAAAAATAATCATTCCAACTACCCTTGAAATCAATTACTCACACTCTTAATATGTCCTCTAAGGTCTGAATGGTCCTCTCTATCTGACCATCTATCTGTGGGTGAAAAGTTATACTAAGATGAACTCTGGTACTAAGACCCTTCTGAAATATCTTCCAAAATTGAGAGGTAAACTATGTACCTCTATTGGAAATAATGGTCAAAGGGACTCTATGAAATTTCACCAACTCCCTAAGATAGAAATTAGCATAATCTTTGGCTGAATCTAATAGCAAGAAGTGGGCTAACTTAGTCATTCGGTCCACGATAACCCAAATAGAATCATGATGTCGATGAGTACGATGAAACCCTATAATAAAGTTCATATTTACCACCTCCTACTTCTAAGTAGGAATGTTGAGTTCCTAAAAGGTACCACCAGGTCTCTGGTGTTTAACCTTAACCTGCTGGCAATTTGGACTCTTAGCCAAAAATTCTACAGTATCTTTTTCATGCCCTTCTACCAATAGACTTCCCAAAAATCATTATACATCTTAGTGGATCCTAGGTGCATAGAATATTGAGAATCGTGAGCTAATGCTAGAATTTACTATCTCAAGTCATCTATATTCGAAACACATAGTCTACCCTAACAACGAAGAACACCATCTCCCCTTTGAGAGAAAACCTCAACCTTCTGACTCTGGAATGCTTATTTTAACCTAAGAAAAATAGGATCACTATCTTACTTTTCCTTTACCTCATCTATCAACCAAAGTTTTTGAAGAATTCTAAACCAATATATTACTTTTGGTTGAATTTTTAGCTGAACTCCCAACCTAGAAAACTGGTGAACCTCACGAACTAACTTTTTTTCTTATCCCTTATATGAGCAACACTCCTCATAGACAATCTACTAAGAGCATCATCCACAAAATTAGATTTACTCAGATGGTACACGATACTCATATCATAATCCTTCAACAACTCTAGTCATTTTCTCTGACGAAGATTTAGATCTTTCTATATAAACATATACTGATGAATCTTATTATCAATAAACAAATCAACATGAACCACATAAAGATAACGCCTCCAAATCTTTAAGGCAAAAATAATTATTGTAGCTCAAGATCATGAGTCGGATAGTTCTACTCATGAATTTTGAGTTGTCTATAGGTATATGTTATAACCTTGCCCCGATGCATTAACACACAACTAAGTCCAACTCTTGAAGCATCACAGTAAACTAAAAATTATCTGAACCCTTTAGTAGAGTCAAATTGGAGCGGAGATGAGTTGAGTCTTCAATTCCTGAAAACTCTTCTCACAAGAATTGGACCACTAAAATTTGTCTTTCTTCTGAGTCAGACTAGACATGTGAGAAGAAATGGAGTAAAATCCATCAAAAAACTATTTGTAGTAATTTGTTAAACCCATGAAACTCCTAATATCTAATGTAGAGATGGGTCTAAGCTAGTTCCTAATGACTTTGGTCTCCTGAGGATCAACTCGAATGCCTTCATCAAAAATGATATGTCCAAGGAATACTACTAATTTCAATTTTCACACTTATTAAACTTAGCAAATAGTTGGTGATCTTTAAGAGTGTGAAAGACAATCCTCAAATGATCTGCATGTTCATTCTCACTTCAAGAATAAACGGGAATGTCATCTATAAAGACTATAACGAACATGTCCAAGTACTACTTGAACACCCTATTCATCAAGTGCATAAAATTTGTAGTAGTATTCATTAGTCTAAAAGACATAACATCAAATTCAAAGTAACCATATCCAGTTCTGAAGGCTATTTTTGGAGTATCATATTCTCTAACTCTAAGGTGGTGATATCCAGATTTGAGCTCTATCTTAGAGAAATAATTATCACCCTGAAGCTGGTAGAACAAGTCATTAATTTTGGTAATAGGATACTTATTCTTGATTGTGACCTTGTTCAACAGGCGATAGTCAATGCGCATTCTAAGAGAACCATCTTTTTTTCCACACGAAAAGAACTAGAGCACCCTATGGAGATACACTGGTCCTAATAAAACCCTTGTCAAGAAGATCTTTTCACTATTCCTTTAATTCCTTAAGCTCAACTAGATCCATTCTATAGGGTTGAATTAAAATAGGTTGGGTATCTGGAAGGAGATCTATTCCAAAGTCAATTTTTCATTCGGGAGAAACTCCGGGCAGATCTTCTGGAAATTTATTTACCAAAGGAATTGGCTCAAGATTCGGGTTTCGGGCTTTGAATCCTTAACCCAAACAAGATCATAGATGCATTATTTGAAAATTATTTTTCTTGACTTAAGGTAAGAGATAAATTGACCTATAGGCATTTAGGTACTAGCCTTCTACTCTAATACTGGCTCATTTGGAAACTAAAACTAGACTACTCTATTACTACAATCAACTGAAGCATAGCAAGGGTGGATCTAATCTATTCTAAGAATAACATCAAAATCTGTTATGTCTAACTCTACAAGGTCGACTGAGGTAACTTTTTAGGATATTATGAATGAGCAATTTCTATGTAATTATCTGGTAATGACTGAATTATCGATTAGAGTAAAAATTGAGAAGGGTTCTGAGAGGATTTTGGGGCAAACACCAAAGTCTACTGCTATATAGGGGGTCATGAAGGAAAGTGTGGATCTAGGATCTAATAATACATAAACACAAATATGAAAAACTTGAAACATACCAGTGACCACATTAGGAGAACCCTTCTAATCCCGTCGAGTCTGAAAGGCATAAAACCTATTGTGACAATGTCCACCAACTGCACTAGATGTGGCACCCTATTAATTCGGGCAACCTGCTAGAGCTGCTGAAGAGTTAGATTGACTTTGGTGATGAGCATCCTTATCTCTCTATAAAGCAACTGGTATTCCCTCAATCTTTGGCTTGACTTTCTATACCCAAAATAAGCATCACTACCCGTCATACACTCAGACTTGTGGTTCCTACTATATTCTTGCAAACTGGGCTAGTACAAATACTATTCACACTACCTTGGGACTTAGAGCTTAGTTCTCTATCTCAAGTATCCTTCCTAAACTTGGGTACTAGATCACTTACAGAAGATGGGATTGAAGCTGGATATTTTTAGTGAAATAAGAATAATTACCACCATCTAACCTCTGCTAAAAGAAATTAAAGCTACTATTCTAGCCCTCTTACTCTCTATTTTCTTCTTCTTGATTTTCTCCTCTTCGATCTGTTGAGCATGAATTATCAATCTAGAGATGTCCATCCCTTTAACCAACATAGTCGTCCTATGTCCTTTGACCACGTCCTAAAAAATACCTAACACAAATTTGCTCATCCAGGCCCTAGAGTCAATAACCATAGCCGGAGCATATCTTGCCAAACAAGTAAACTTAAGAGAATACGCTTTCACACTCATGTTTCCCTGCTTTGGGTTTATGAATTCCTACACCTTGGCTTCTCTTAACTCAAGAGGGAAGAACGTGTCTAGAAATGCAGCAACAAACTCATCCTACTCAACCTATCCTGCATCTTCACCTATATTATCTTTCCATTGCTTGAACTGTATGTGAGTCACTCATTGCAATTGATAAGTAACCAAATCAGCACTTTCAGGTGAAGTGACACGCATGATTTCAATAAATTTTTGAATACTATCCAAGAACTTGTATGGATCTACTTCAGACTTAGACCCAACAAATACCGGAGGATTTATTCAAGTGAAGTCTCGAACTTTGGCTGTTGTCGTATTCACAATTGGGTTGGATAGTACAACAACCTGTTGGTTATTCTAGGTTGTCATTGACTAGGATAATGCTACAAAAGCAACCCTAAACTTAGCATGGGAGACTTATTCATTTAGAGGGTTTGCTGTAGCTCGAGTGGTGCTTGCTGATTCCTATTCCTCCTTTCATTAATTCTCTTGGGAGGTATTTTATTGTAAACGTGTAGAGGATTATTAAGAAGAAGATTTTAATAGAGTTCACACACTATCTCATGACATGAATATAAAAGAGGTAAAACTTTTCCTAAGACGTTTCATAGCCTCTCACTCATAAGTGTGGCGTGCTTTAGACCCATGAACAAGACTCTACTTAATGCGATCTTCAGATACATAGGACACTGTAAACCTGATGCTCTAATACCAAGTTTGTCACGGCCCGAGACTGCCCTTAGTCGTAATACGGTACTCAGACTCACAAGTGACCCAAAGCTGACCCATGGCATGGAAAAATACTAAGAATACCAAAGAAAATAATGAGATATTAAGAGCAAACTAATGTAAAATAATCTAATTATAATAAAATCAAAATTAATACTAGATATCAAAATCAATACTGTCTGACATAATCAACATACGAAAATATCTTTTGAAAGCCGCTAAATCATATAGTAGTTTGGAGAAGCCCCCAACTAACTCTAAATGTCTGAAACTAGAATATTATAAAAAAATATTGATAACTGGCCCTTGAATAATAAGGACTCACCAGAACTACTGCTGATATGATATGAAACCGTACTAAGCGTGATTTGGATATCGAACGTTGGAATTTATATTATAAGATAATATAGCGCAAAAGAAAGTATATGATCATTACTTTGAATGTACTAAGTATGTGAGATGGGAAATAACTAATATAGGTTGAATATAATGCATGTGACATGACAAACTGAAGCAAGACCAAGTAACAAACATGCACTGTATGATAAACTAAATAACTAAATACAAGGTCATGCAAATATCTGAATATAAACTATGAATTGTGGACTATGAGAGCTACCATTAACCAACATACCCCAATATGATCTTACCGGGGTCCAACCTATAACCCCAGTTGGATGGTTGTTCAATACTTTGCCAAAGGTATGAACACTGACTGACGTGGATCCACTAAACTGATGTCCAAAAGGACTAAGGTGTCAAGCCTGGTTTACCGGGTGACCCTTTAGAACCTACCAAGGTGTTGTAGTTTTGAAACTTAGGAACTTCTAATAAAGGTCTCAACCTAACTGACAAGTGAGCCTACATCCCTACGTTCGCTCGGTGCTAAGTACTATTCCTAACTGAATGACACTGATAACTGAAAAATACTCAATAATAATAATATTCTAAAAATCAACAATAAATTCATGATCTAAAAGTATTCAATAATATGTAAGATAGAGAATCTAGTATTTGTAAGTGTATGCATAAAAATCTAGGTCATCGGGTGTTTGTAATCCACAATCTCTGAAAAATGAAACTAATCATGAAAATATTAAAATCTTAAATGAAATAAGGACTTTCATAACTCAAACCCAAAAAATTAAGAATTTATCAAATGAGATTTTAGAATTTTGAGTATGGAAAGATGCTCAAATTTATGGAAAAACATATATCCATTCTTTAGTTAAAGAAATAAACTGAAAACTAAAGAATTCGCACTTTACATGAAAACTCTAAGCTTGAAGGGTGAATTAAACTTGAGAAATTGAGTTAAATTTGGGACTCAAAGGGTGGAAAGAAATCCATTGATGAAATCCCTCTTATCTGAGGTTGATAACCTTGATAAAATCCTTGAATTTATAGTTTGTAATTGAAGAACCCTAATTATTGCCTTGGGAGAAGAAAACCACCTCTTTCTCTATTGAATTTGAGTAAGCAGAGAATTTGGGGTGTTTTAGCCTTATATTCCAGCCTTAGTATAGCTTAAAAGACGTTTTAGTGTTAAAAGGGTAGAAAAGACCAAAAAACCTCTTTAAAAATATTATAACAATGCAGAATTGTCTTGACTGATGGTTTGGGCAACGGACCATCACTCCCTTGACCGACCATCACTCCAACCATCCCCAAATGACCAAATTTTGGTCTTTTTGCTTAAGGGTGATGGTTATACGTGATGGATCATTGTTGGTGTGATGGTCCATCACCCGGACCATCGCGCCCTGGTAGACAGACACCCTTTCAATAAATAGAGCATAACTTCTTACTCCGTTATTGGATTAAGGTGAAACTGGATGCGTTGGAAAGCTAATTAAATTATCTATATTTTAATGGGTTGATATAAAAAATACTTAGTAATATAGAATTTATTATCATTTGAAGTTGACTATAGTAATATTTTTCCCAAGAATTCAATTGGTAAGGGATATTTTGACTTGTCTATAAGCTAGAAATTAATTGTGGCTTTAATATATATCTAAATCACTTATAAGACTATCAACACATGA
Organism: Capsicum annuum; assembly: GCF_002878395.1. NCBI lineage: Eukaryota > Viridiplantae > Streptophyta > Magnoliopsida > Solanales > Solanaceae > Capsicum > Capsicum annuum. Next base: position 56,879,930 of record NC_061122.1, read on the forward strand.
TTTTTGATTTTGCATGAACTTGAAGTATGGTTCTAATATTGACTTGGATTTTTGAGCTGTTACAATATTCTTGATAAGGATCAGGAAGATATCAATTTGGGCAAGGATAGTTTTGATGAGGATGAAGAAGATAATATGTTAGACATATGCTTTTATAATATTGCGAGGGATGGGGATATCTCACTAAGACATTAAAGAAGTGGAAGAAACAAAAATAAAAAGAAGACACGTGTAAGGCAGCACAGTTGGGATGGTAAAGTGATTGAGGAGTTGCTTCCAAGGCACCTACCAATGTGACTGGCGAAGCAGAATCATACAGAAGAGTTAATAGCTTCAAAAAAGTCCAATAAATTCAAGAAGTGACGAAATATCAAATAAGATTGGGAAAATTTAAAGAAGAACATAAGAGGAAAATACTTCAGGTTACTTTAAATGGGGAATCTATCTTTTTTAATTCATACACTCACATAATGATATTTGAGGTTTATAACTCAACTTTATTCTTGGGTTTTATATCTTAACATTATCTAAGCATCCTCATTTTTAATATCATCATAGAATGCAGAACAAACTTTGGGATGATCACAGAATGCCTATTTCTCTCTAGCTCTTATTTTCTTCATACTTGTTAATTAGTAAAGGTTCATTAACTTATTTGGATTGGTAAGGTAAGATCTATCCCCCTCTTGCTTATACTTATCCCTATTGAGGATTTTATTTTTATTTTAATAAAAAAATTCTAGACACTCTGTTTAGTGGCAAAATATTGCTTAAAAGGATCCATTAGAAATAGCCTCTTTATCTTTCGGGGTACGAGCAAGGTCCATGTACACACTATCAACCATACATTCCACTTGTGGGATTGCAATAAATATATTATTGCATCTAATTTAAAGTATCTTAATTAAAGTTGCACTCAAGGGTGTTCTAGAGATCAATGAAGTGGGTTAGATTCATGAGTTCTCAAGTTCAAATCTCAGCAGAGATAAAAATACTAGGTGATTTCTTCAAATATTTTCAAGCCTTGGTGGATAGAATCATCCGATACCCATACTAGTGGGAGGTCATAGGTACCTGTGAAACTAGTTGAGGTGTGGAAGGAGGCCCAAACATGATAGTTATAATTTTAAGAAAAGTATGTTAATTACAACTATTACTGGGTACATGGCTTTGTAGTAACACTAGATCACGTACTTTAAATATAATAGTGCAAACATTAACTTAGTACGGTTTACTTATGGGAGTCCACAACAGCAACAAAGATCTGATTCAATACCTAGTCCTTATATGAGGAAAATGAAGAACAACAAGAAAAATAATAAAAAACAATCATAAAGTAAGAACACTGGATATTTTTATTTGGAAACCTCCTTATTCAAGGAAGTAAAACCACGACCTACCCAGTAGTATTTCACTAATTATTTACTAAAATCTTAGTGACCTCCAATTACAACCTAGAAATTAACCTCCTAATTCGTACCACCTTACAATAACTCTATTACAATACAACCTCATAATAAATCTACTGTGAGAACTCCATTAGCTACCTTTAGCTAACACTCAAATATCACCTAAGAATCCTAAAGAGAAATACCAATAAGAATCTCTAGAATGAGAAGTAAGCTTATAATTGTAAGACCAATATAGGGACTCAAATAATCTAGAAGCTAATAGATTATTACTGTGAGCATAAGAAATTCTAGACTACTGAAGTTTTGTCATCAAGATGAGAGCCTTGTGATTCTTGTTGGAGAACCAATTTCTTTGTTAGAAAGTTGCAAAATTCATATTTTCTTATTAAAGGCAAGGATTTATATGATGGATGATGGGGAGAGAAATATTCTCATTGGTCACCTAGGAAGGACCACTACAGAGTACGTTCCACCTTTTTGTTGCTACTACCAAACAATACAAGACTGCTAATGAAAAAGACAAATATGTACAACTGCAAATTGGGGCACTGATTGACGTAACTGGTCCTTAAAATAGGTTTCTCAATCATCAAAATTTGAACATAATAAGATAAGTATAACACCAATATTTACTCTCTTTCTGATAATAACAAACACAAATGCATACATCCTCTTTCATCAGAATACAACATACCAGAAGTCCCCCCTTGCAACATGTTCCTTCCTAATTTATTCCATATAATATTCTTTCTTTACATATTTATATGGAAAAAATGAGAGAAAAAATCTTGAATGATTCTCATTGGTCGAGGTTAGAAAGTTGGTTGTTGCTCTGCTGATTAGCCGCCAACTATTCTATAAAAAGTACAACTGACAATTGTATTGTTGATTGCCGAAAGTTCGACCAATAGGCCTAGTCCCTTATTTTTGGTCCCTGTGAAACAAGATCTCCCTGAGAAACAATTCCTCTTGAGCCCTGATATCTTGATTTCACTGTTCCTTCGAAGATTGACCTAGTGTGTGTCTGATTCCTCATTAAGTTAGTCAAATCATCCAAATAAAGCATAGCACTATAGTAACTATGCATCATTAGTTTCCTCCTTTTTTATGATGACACCTAGATAGCTGATGACAACTCGATAACCAATATAAAAATAGGTTCAGAGAGGTTTACTATTATCAACATTTATCCCTTCTTTATTTTCTCCTACTATCCAGGAGCATCAGGTCTATTAATAGTTCCTCCTATCACCAGCATATCCATTATTAGTTTCCCATATCATCAACATCTCTAGATAACATCATTTCATTTCTTTTCTGGCCCATTTATGATTTTGACAATTATCATAATCAAGAATAAGTTTTTCAATCATCAAAATCAAGAATAAGACAAGTACTTTACATGGGCATATTTGGAAGAGGTATAAAGAGTGATGAGTAGAAATTAAGCATTTGGTTGTTAGGAATTTAATTATCAATTCCTCTAACAAGTAAAATTGACTAGTTATAAACATAATGAGCTTCATTTTCTTACTCTTAATTAGGAAGTATTTGTAAGAAGATTCCTTTATATTATTGTGGTTTCAAGGCTACTTGCATTTACCTCGTCTATTCACCGGATAATTTTTGCCTCCTATCAACACGGTTACACAATAACTTTACTTTCCAAGGATTAGACATATATAAAAAATCATCTAGGTTTTTGCCATTGGGGGGAGAGGGGGGAGGGGGGAAGAACATGACACCTCATGATTTTTCTTCCGCTTCATAGACCACTAGGCCATAACTAGGTGCCATAAATAAGATTCTTGGCATATTTTGTAATCCAAAAGTACAATTTAAAAAATCTACTTAAGAGGATAAGCTCTTATTTGTATCCATATCTGGGATACAAAGAACTAACATCTCTTGGATGTTGGGTTTGAAATCAAGAGGGCGTAATGTGGAAGTTAATAGTTGTAAATTATTGAGACGATAAATAAGATGACAAGAAAAACATAATATTATTGAATACGATTCGACCAATTAGCCTATCTATTAAAACCTAAATCAAAAAACATAAAAACTATTTGAGAGAAAATCTCCCTCTAAACAAGACTCTTAAAACAACTAGTTGGCTTGAGAAATGAGATTTTTCATTTATAGAGGTATAAAACCCTTCATCTAATAAAGGATAAATCTAAATAGGGAAAGAGATCTTTTCTAATGAGGAAACTTTTTCCACCAGAAAGGTAATTATTATTATGGTAGAAAATCTGATAAAATAGGAAACTCCCGACAAATCCTAACAAATCTCCCCTTGGCCTGAATTTTCTGGCAAATCAATATTCATCTTTTTGGCTGAATTTTTTTTAATAAAACTTGATCCTCTTTCTTCACATATATGATCCGTGTTCTTCACATAATTTGCATCTCTGATACTTGCCATGGTTAAAATTAAGGTTTAAAAGATCATGATTAAAAGTGGATTAAAAATTAATATGTTGTTTTTATTTTTAAAGATGCAACAACAGGATTGTTGAAATATGTTTAAAACTTTTTCTCCACATGTAGCTAGACAAAATCGTCATTATCGTCAAACTGGTTGTAGCTTGATTTGAACCCGTTTTGAACCTGTCTTTAATATTTTTTCACCAAACTATTAGATCTTTCAACCGTACACTCTGATACCTCTTGTTGGGTTCGAAATTGAGAGGGCGTCATGCGGAAGCTAATAGTTGCAAACTATTGAGACGATAATAAAATGACAAGAAAAACATACTAAAACATAATATTATTGAATATGATTTGGCCAATTATTCTACATATTTTAAAACCTAAATCAAAAAGCATAAAAACTATTTGGAAGAAATTCTCCCTCTAAACAAGACTCTGAAAATGATCACATTGTGAATGTTATTGTGTCATTGGCTTGAGAAGAGAGATCTTCTATTTATAGGGGTATAAAACCCTTCATCTAATAAAGAATAAACCTAATAGGGAAAGAGATTTTTTCCAACGAGGAAATCTTTTTTCACCAGAAAGGTAATTCTAATTATTGGAGAAAATCAGATAAAATAAAAAAATCATCGAAAATCCTAACATGGGATACCTTAGAATTTAGATTTTCCGTATTCAGAGCATAGTGAATTATTGGTTAATCATTGTTGTGGTTTGTGAAAGGACAATGACTGCTGCGGTTTCAAAATTATCCATGTCTTTCATTTTGGCTATTTCTTTGTTAGTGAATGCTGCAGTATTAATGTACATTATCAACAATATAAGAATATTTTGGTGATTTAACTTTTGATGTATGGTGTTCTTACTTTAAGTATAGTGTTCAATGCGGTAAATAAAGCATTTAGCAGTTTTGTTTTCTTTGTAGTTGAATTTGCTTATAGCATATCAGTTAGTCACTACACTACTACTATTGTAAAAGTTAAATACTCCCTCCGTCTCATATTACTTGACATGTATAAAATTAATAAGGAATGCAAATTAACAAATATGATCCTATTAAATTTATATTAAATATTATCATACCTGTTGGAGTTAACTACTTCCACTAAATTATTAAGGGTAATATTGAAAGAGATGGCCACTAATCTCTTGATTCTTCAAACATACCAACTATTTTGAGACAAATTTAGCACAAACATATCAAGTAATATGAGAGGGAGGAGTACTAATTAGACCCCCCAAAAAAAGAATATATAGAGACCATGGCTAGAAAATTTCTGCATCGATTCTGCTAGCAAGCATTTTTGTAGGTGTCATTTTGTTTTTAAAATAAAAGACTTGCATGCAGTAGGTAGCTTTATGCAACTTTCATTTTCGTCGTGTCCGACCTTCCTTCGTGTTCTTAAAATAGTTACCGATTTTGCCATTTTCCTTTGTCGTTAGATGCAGCTTCTTCATCAGTATATAACTATTTGCTAAGAATCTCTTATTCTGGTTATTGCTCTGCTTCTATACCTGTGTCATGTCGTCTTATTTGTCTGAACTTATAACTAATTCTGTGTGTATGTAAAGAGTTTAAGTTTTGTGCATCATCAGTGCACAAAATATTCTAAACTATTAGTTAACTCGATCTGCTATTGCAGGTTTTCCAACTATTTACATAAAAAAAAAAAAAAAAAGTTAGGTAATCTGCAATAGCAAATCAAATTTATCTAATAGTATAAAATATTTTGTACACTAATAATGTACAAAATTTAAATTGGTATATAAAACACTTTAGAGTGACTTTTCATGTGTATTACTGACAGCTATTAAGATGAATTTGAATTATTACTCAGTCCATAAATGCAACTTCTCATATTCTTAACCTTATCAAAATGAATTCGGCCTATTTATACGTATATAGTTTCTTCTATTTTTCGTATTTCTTCCGTTGTTTGTTGTTTTATTTTTTCTATTTCCTTTTTCCTATCTATTTCTTCATTTTTTTTTTCTATTCTTACCATTGCTGTCAATTTATCTTCTAATTTTAATTCTTCTTTTTCTAACATTAGATATAAATATTCACCTATTTTCTTATATCTTCGTCCTAGATTAGAAAATACTATTTTTATTTTTGATCCTTCGTAGTTTTCATATATTTTTTCATCTATTATAAATTCTTCTTTATTCATTTTATTGTGAATAGTTCATGTTGATATATATATTCTAAACTATCTATTTGTGATTCCAATTTTGATATTTCATCTTTTTGTGTATCTATTGAATTTTTACTAACTCCGACAAATATATTATAATGTAGTCTTT
>NC_061122.1:56889087-56916683 GCF_002878395.1 Capsicum annuum
TTTAATTCTTTGTATTGTTGTACTTTATTCATTTTAAATTATATTTATAATATCTTGGAGGATATCTAAATCTAATTTTATCATAATTAGGTGGTATGTGTTTCATTCTTCTAGATTTTAAATGTGTTATTAATTTTGATTCAATACTAGATATTAATGTAATTAAGTAGGCTAATTTTTGTGAGTTTTCTTTTGTTTTATTTAGACTTATATATTCTGAATAATTACTAATTAAAGATTCTTTAATTTTTCTAAAAGCTTCTCTATTTTTAAATGGTCTTCGCATAATTAATTCAATAATTTATAGGTAAATCTAATAACTCTAACTCTAATTCTAACATATATCTTACTTCCGTATTTTTTACATTACTGGACTCTGATACCATTTGTAGGGGGGTGCGTACGTCTCATTTTCACAGCTTCAGATAATGAAGAGATAGATAGATCAACAGTTAATCAATTACTAATATTAAATTAGAAATTTTATTATATTTTGATTTTTTATAGGGGTAAAAATGGTAATTTAACTTTGAAGATATGAGCTTCCCACTTTTAGTATAACTTGTTTCTAGGTACGGGTGTTGCACATGTATTACATATATTGTATAGCTAAACATAGTAGAGCATATCTGCATATGCATCCATATTCTAACAATATTTGATTGTCCTTTGCATTAGTAATTTAAATACAGGAAACATTTAGGGGTCGTTTGGTTGGAAAACAAGTTATACCGAAATTAGTTATATTGGGATAAGTTATGATGTGATAAGTTATACTAGGATTAGTTATGCTGAGATTATTTTTTATTGAGTATTTGATTTATTGTATTCAAAGTAATATGCATGGTATAATTTCTAGGAATAAATTGATTGATTACCAAAATACCATCCATCTTATTTAACTTTATATATATATATGTATATATATATATATTCCTTTTTAAGCTTTAAATATTCATTCTTAAAATTTTTTATTATTTTTTAGAGAAATTAAAATATATAAATAAACATAATTTATATATTTTACAACCATTTTGAACGGTAAAATGTTCAAAATTTATTTATTTATGAATATATTATACGTTAATTAAACATAATTTAGGTGTGTGTGAGAATATATTACGTTATATATTATGTTATATATAATTAAATTATATATAATTAAATATAATTAACCTAATTAAGCATAATATATTATAATTAAATATATTAACATAATATATATATATATATATATATATATATATGTATATAACTAAACATAATTAACGTATATATATTCATAATATTATACGTTATATATTACGTTATATATTACATAACTACGTTATATATTATGTAATATATTATATTCATAATTAATGGATATATTATACGTTAATTAAACATAATTTATAAATATATAATTTATATATATTTATGAATATATTATACGTTATTCATAATATATATTTATGTTCATAATATATTATACTGTTCATAATATATATTATACGTTCAAAAAATAATTATTATACAATTTACCAGTTTACATCAATTATTATTATATATATGATTTATTTATGAATATACAACAACAACAACAACAAACCCAGTGTATTCCCACTTAGTGGGGTCTGGGGGGGTAAGATGTACGCAGTCCATACCTCTACCTCTGATGAAGTAGAAAGGCTGTTTCCGAAAGACCCCCGGCTCAAGTCACGAGATATCACACAAACACATAGTACAGCACAGAAGCAGATGACATAACATAGATACGGCACCCATAAGGAATATAAAACAGAGTAAAGCAGGAATGCAGGAATATAAAGTAGAGGAAAGCACACAGATTCGTAATAAACATGGAACACGGAACACGAAACACTGAATACGGAATCATAACAGGAATACACCCCCACCAATTAATTCCCAACACTAGCGACCCGAACTGGCCCTAATCCTCTGCCGTAATTCGCATCTTCCAGACCTTCCTATCTAGGGTCATGTCCTCGGTGAGCTGTAACTGTTCCATGTCCCGCCTAATCACCTCACCCCAGTACTTCTTCGGTCTACCCCTTCCCCGTCTAAAACCATCCAACGCTAGCCTCTCACACCTACGGACCGGGGCATCCATGCCCCTTCTCTTCACGTGTCCGAACCATCTCAATCGTGCTTCCAGCATCTTACACTCCACTGAAGTCACACCAACCTTCTCCCGGATAGTCTCATTCCGAACTCTATCCCCTCGGGTCAGTCCACACATCCAGCGCAACATCCGCATTTTTGCCACCTTCATTTTTTGGATGTGGGAGTTCTTAACTGGCCAACACTCCGCTCCATACAGCAAGGCCGGACGGACTACCACCCTATAGAATTTGCCTTTAAGCTTGGGCGGCACCTTCTTATCACCTTCTTATACGTTAATTAAACATAATCTATTATTTATGAATAAATAAATAAATATATATATATATATATGTGTGTGTGTGTGTGTGTGTGTGTGCGTGTGTGAGAGAGAAATGAAAATAATAGAGTTTGAGGGTATTTTTGTCCTTTCATGCATTTATCCCAAGGATAAATTATGGTGAGATTGTTATCCCACCATTTGAGTGGATAACTTATTCCGGGACTATTTATTAGTACTGGGATAAGTTATTCCAAATTTTGCCAACCAAACATGCAATAGAAAATTTTATCCCAGGATTATTATTTTATCCCAAGATTATTTGCTTCAACACCTCAAACCGAATGACCCCTTATAGTATAACATATCAATAAGAAGTTTGTACGCTGGGAGTAACTCAACAAATCTACCTTTCTTATTAAAATCAATTCCCGTTGTATTTAAAACTCGATCATACTATAGTTTTCCTTGTTAGCCCCACATTCTTATTATATGTTTTAGTAAAGACAAACTAATAAATAAATATCTTGCAAGATACACTGAAGATATAGAAGATCAAAAGAGATCCTGGGATCCCTAAGGAGTCAATCTAGGATCCCGAGAATATTTCGCAAAAGGAAGCAAGCATCCACTCATAAGATGGTCGGCGCTAAACTTGGGAATAGTATCAATCATGGATTTTACTAGCTCCCTGAATATAAGGCAGACAAATCAATCAACACAAAAGCAAAAGAAAAGAAGACCACACCTTCTACATGGACATATATGATATGGATATGTATGGTTGTGATAATTAGAAGGCTGCACCACGTATGAACATATTTGATATGGATAAATATGTCAATACCATATGGTATCATCTCTCAATCAAGGAATCAATTCAAATCCTTGATTGAAAAAAAATCTGTTGGGTTTCCTTATAAAGAAAAATAGCTGGAGCGGCTGAAGAATATAAAAAGAAAAAGGTTGAAGGTCGAAGCACTTACGCAACTTCAAGGGAATATCTTAGTGTGTCTCAATCATAGTCTCATTAAAACTTTGTACTTCTTATGTTTACAATAGTTACACAAGAGTAAGACCGAGTCAACTTAGTCATACCGATTGAGGCTATGTGACAAGATTTGAAATTCACAAATAAGTTTCAGAACTTGTTCACTACTGTTGTACTCAGAATCCACTTTGAAGAGATCTAAAGAAACTTTGAAACCCAACAGGACCAAAAGTAGGCACCACATTGGTGTTCCGAACTAGGATAAATCTTCACGTTCTTATTTCAAAAGTACTTATTTACTTGTTTATCTGCTTAAATTTAATCTGCCTTGCTAAGTATGCTGATTTACAGGTAAGTCGACTGTGAAGGCTTGTCAGTCGACTCACAAGAATTTTTCAATTCACCCCTCTTGATTTTTAATTGGTATCAGTGCAAGTCTCACCACCAGCATTGCTTAACTGCACATGAGTAAATATCAAATGGAGATCTACCAAATTCCAGGAGCTATCCTTCAAGACGGCCACTTCTCCACAAAACCACCTTATTTCAATGGATATCACTATTCCTATTTAAAGAACAGATTCAAAATCTTCGTTTAATCAATTGACTTACAAGCATGGGTTGTCACTAAGAAGGGACCAAAGACCATTCCAAGACTCAAAGATAAACAAAGGACAAGGACAAAGAATCAAGCAGTACTAACATAGAGGACCTAGAAAATTTTGAAGTCACCAAAGAACAACAAGAGGTATTCAAACTAATACACGAGCTATAAGTTTAATCCTTTGTGCAGTAAGTGAAGAAGAATACGACAAGATATCAACCTATGAAACCGCAAAAGGGAAGTGGGATAAATTAAAAATAACCTATGAAGGGACCACCAAAGTCAAAAAGTCAAAAATCACTGCTCTGATCAATGAATATGAGCTGTTCAAAATAGAAGAAAATGAAAATGTGAAATCAATGTTTGCCAAATTCATCAAAATTGTATGGGAGTTGAAACCATTAGGGATGATCTATCCGCACAACCTGAAAGTCCAGAAACTTGTCAGAAGCCTCCAAAAAGTATGGAAAACCAAAGATAGAATTCTAGAAGATGAAGACCTCCACAATATGATGTATGACAAATTATAAGGTAATCTTATTGCCTATGAATAAAATTATATCAACAGATATAACAAGGAAGAAAGGAGGAAACCAGTATCCCTCAATGTTGTATCAACTGAAGAAAGAGAATTCCTTGAAAAAGACAATAGAAAAGGAATGGCTCTTATAAATCGCGGAGTAAGGCAAATCCTGAAACAGAGACAACAGAGACCCCAATGAGTCAAAAACAATAAATTATCTAGGAATGATGATCATTGCTATTACTGTGGAAAGTTAGGTCACTTTAAATAAAACTATACAAAATTGAAAAGAAGATCATCGAGTAAAAATAATAACTTTGGGGCTTGGAATGATAAAGATGAAACTGAGGAAGAAATAGAAGCATCCAATATGCGCTTCATGGCAAAAGATGAATCAAGCGAGGTAAGACCCTACAACGGTCATAACTGTAACATCCTTGAATCAAATCTAGATATGATCACTGATGAGATTTAAAATATTATTAATGAATACAATAAACTTGCTTAAGAAAGGAAAAATTGAGAAACTCGGTTGAAATGGAAACTTGAGGAGGAATGAAGGAACTATCAAGTTGAAATTGAAGCATGTCAAATGGAAATTGACTTGATTTAAGAAGAACTTGATGATGTAAAAATGCAATTAAATAGCATTAGAAAATCACCAATTCACAGTTTCGTAAGATAAAATTCTTTTAAAATAAACTCAAGTTTCTCATCAAGATTGTTTGAATTAGAGAAAACTTTTTTCTCCTTTCAAGGACCAGCATGCTATACTTATGGACATAAAAAGCACAAATCACACAGTTGTAGGCAAAGGTCTAAAGGTGTGTGGTTTGGAGACCTAAAGGAAGTACCTCTGACCTTCAAGGACCAAAGACCACTTGGGTATTTAAACAAAATTAATTTTCTTATTTTGCAGGAACACATCTGTAAAAGTTATAAGAAATAAATGTAGATAATCTACAGTAGATGTTCAATAAATATGACTATAAAGAAAGAAAGCTTTTGTTCTTTAAAGAAAATAAAATGAGGAACAGTCAGATTTGGTGATAACGCTAAAGGAGGTGTTCGAAGTCGGCTCAGTGAAGATCAACTCCTCATGCAAACTCATTAAAGTGTATCTCGTAGATGAACTCAAGTACAACTGTAATACCCCACAAAGTTCTCTTCTAGTCTGAGCCTTAGAGCGTATCCAGCAAATCAGAAAATCTGAGTTTAAAAGTTTCAGAAGTATCTTCCCAAGAATGAAACACTTTGAATCATCTATAATTTCCCTAATTTATACATTTAGTCATGTATATCATTGAAAAATATTTCCATCGATACCAATTTCATCAAAATCTGACATCAGACGAAGAAGTTATGGACGTTGTACTGAGCATTGTCGGACTCGCAGGTTTGACGGTCGATCTGACGGACCGCCAAGTCCTTGGTGGACCGTCAAGTATCCCGTTAGACCAAGGTAATGGCTTCCTATTTTGGTCATCATGTAAAATCTAAAGTGGTGGACCGTCAGAAAGTTGACGGACCGTCAAGGAGCCCGTCAGATTGAGGCAGAATGTCCCATTCCTGGATCCCGTGTGACGGACGATCTGGTGGATCGTCACTTCAACTGTCACTCTGAGGAAGAACATCCCAATTTTGGAACTTGAGTGACAGACGACTTGGTGGACCATCAGTCTTTCTGACGGACTGTCAGGTCGACCGTCACAAACCCCGATCGGAATTTTTTAGACAAATTTTAAAGGGGCATTTTGGTATTTTCCACATCTTCCCCTATCTCTATAAATACCGAACCAAGGTCCTTCAACTTTATTTTTCTCTCTTCCACCCAAAAAAATTAGGGTTTTCAAAATCAAAATACTCTCTTCTCCTTTCATAAAAATTCAAGAGGGATCAAGAAGGATCTAGAGAAATCAAGAACTCCTTTCAAGAGCCTTCAAGAAAAGAAATTCCCAGGTATGTATATGTTGATTTTTGGGTCCGTTTCATCCAAGAAGCTCAAGTACCCCTTTTTAAACTTAAGGATTTTATGTTTTGTGATATTCCATGATTTGTATGAGTTGAAGTTCACTACCACAAAAGATGATTTTCACGGCAATAAAAAATTATTTTAGCAGCAACAATAATTTTTGCTAATTCATTTACCAGCCATTGATCTTTAGCCGGCAATTCAGGCGTCAGCAAAGCCTTTGACGACTTTTGTTATGAAAGCTGGTAAAGGGTAGTTTTTATTGCCGCTAAAAGTCATTGCTTTTAAGGACAATTATTTGCGGCAATTATTTTGGTTGCTAAATCCAAACCACAATGACTAATTATGATCTTTTAGAGTTCATTAGTATCACCGATAAATCTAATTAAATTGTCGTTAAAAGTAAATAACTGTAATGGTAATTATTTTGGCTACAATATTTCTTCTAAAAACGTCTTAATTTTTCGTTTTAGCATCAATTTTAGTTGTCAGTAAATATAACTAATTTGCCGTTAGTAGTTTTAATCTTTAACAAAATCATTTAGTGAAAATTACAAATGCTATAAATACATCTTGTGAAAATATTGTAATTGTGACATTAGCATTGATTTTTATGGCTAGTAGATTCTAATAATTGACTATAAAATTCACAAGCTTTTAATAAAAACAAATTTTGCCAAAACAATAAATAAAAGTAGTAATCCAAAACATCAAGATTGTTACTTCAAAAATCAACTTATGTTGTTTCAACTAATAAACCAGTCTAGTAGAATAATATCTTCAAATAATTTTTGCAATTCTTCATCATGTCGAAATCTTGCACATACTATTAAATTGTACGACCAGAAATAATAAAATATGCATGTCAAAAATTAAAAAAGTAATGTGTTGAATAATGCTTGTAGTATATTCGAACTGTGAGAATAGGATCCAATGGAAAAACTAAAATATACTAGTTGAAATAGATTATTAGAACAATGAGAATAAACATAATAAAAAAAAATCAAAGTAAAACTCAAATAGTACTGTTGATGATATAGAAGAGCAGTACAGTGAGAAGATGGTGTATTTTCTATATCACCAGGTATCCTTGTTGTCTGTGCTACTCATTCATGTCCAATACTGTTTGGGACCTGATAAATATTAACACGATAGTTAACAACACTTTTAAAGGATACTAAAAACTTATAAAATTAGTTTACCTGTTCACTTGAGGTGTCATTGATATTTTGAGACATCAATTTATTAGGAGCATATTTTCTCATAATTTGTCTCATTTGGAACAATTCCGATTGCATCATCTCTTGATTTCGTTTCATCATATTCATTTCTTCATTTTGTTTCTCCTTTAACTCGATGATATTCTGTTCTAACCTTTTCACAACCTCATTAGATGAGTCCTCTACAACAATATTTTCCAAGGAAGATCTACGACCCCACAAAATAGAAGGAGTTGGACCAAGTCCTAAACCACAAACATACCCACTTTTTTTATTTTCAAACACCTGGGATTACACATCACCTTCAGAAGCAACACTGTTAGAAGGTGGGTCATTTGGTCTCTCATTATTCTGCATCTTTTCATTTATCATGTCCTAATCATAGAATACAAATTAAATTCAATTATGGAATTTATTTATTTTATTTTGAGATTTTACTATTTGCAAATTTTTAAAAATAAAAAAAATAAGAAAGCTTACAATTGCCCTAGCAGAATCATCATCCAGCGTTCTACCATCCTTATGTTTTGTTTGAGTTAATACAAAAATTTCTGCTCGTGTAGGCTCTATCCCATTTTCAGTCTAAAATAGTAAAACTGATGTCAAACATGCAAAATTTCTCGATAATTTCAGTCAAAGAACTAAAGAGAATAAAGCCACATCTTGCAACACGTGTGTTGTTTGTGTTCAAGTCTATAATACTTTTTTGTGATCTTCTTATGCATTTTGACTAACTAAAACACATGATATTAATCAAGTCTATAATACTTCTTTGTGATCTTCTTATGCATTTTGACTAAACTGGAATAATGGGTTTAAAATATTACATCTTGCAACTTTAACTAGTTTACCTTCTTAGCCATCAAGGTTGCAATACTTTTGGATCCTCCCGTGTGAGGCATCTTTTGTTTGCTCCTATTATTTCTATTTGTTTGAGTACATCTCTGCCATTCCAAAAGTACAACAATATGTTATATATATTATAAATAAAAACTGAGCATAAATAATATCAAAACGTTATGAAAATAGGCATTCGGGATATATTTTTAGATTTGTTGATACCTTAACTTTCTCAGAAAGCCAATAAGAGACAAGCCCACTCCATTGATCCCTCGGTATACGACTTGGTTTATTTTTCAGCAAAGCATCTTTAGTCTTATACTTTGGAATATGTTCACTTTTTAAGTAACATTTGTAATCTCTCCACTTTTTTCCTAGGGACTTTTAAGACAAAGTCTTCTCCACGTTTTGGGATTGTGAACTTCTTCTAAAAAAATAAAAGTAAACACTTAAACGATAAAATCATGTATATTTGATTGATCTTTTGTACATTAAAATAATAATAACTACATCATACCCTCACAAAATTTAGCAATTTCTTCTTTTCCTCATAGTCAAAATTTCTCTAATCATCTATGTGTAGAGGTGTTAATTCTGGAGTTCTCGCAACAATTTCTAGAAAGATAGAAATCTTTTGACCCTCTTTTTCAATAGATTGGTTACGACTATTAAATAACACATCAATTGTCTTTCCTGGAGGAAGTTTCCAAATATCTTTTAGTAAAGTAGGCCCACATATATTATTTGCTTTCAAATTACCTGTAAACACACAAACTCTAATAATATGATTTTTTTTCCAGCATGTGCAACTAATAAAAACAAGGAAAAAAAATCACCAAACTCCCCAGTGCCACCATCAGAATTATTCATGAACTCATTAGATTGGCCATCATGATCTTGGATTTCAGAATAGTTTTGATTATTCATCAACTGATCAATATAAGGTTGGGATCGATCAATATTTTCTTCATCCATCAACCGCTCGATATCGTGTCGCATATCTTCATTATTTTGTTGTTGAATGTCCAATTTATTTCGACCTCTAGTTTGCATTATTCTTTATCTAAAATGAAGTAACTATCCAGCTGTATTAAGTTACACAAGTACAAAATAATAGTACACATGAAAAACAGGAGAAAGCATCGTCGTCATCTCAAAACACACATTAATCAACCAACACAAACATGGAAAATCCATAGCTAACTAACATGTATATTCTAAAAAATGATTTATATTGAAAGCAAATTCGTAAAGGTATTCAACCCAAAGTTCTATATAAAAGACAAGAAATGCCTAAAGGTTCTTTAATAATAAGGTATATCTTATAATAACTACCTATCTTATTCAAAATCATTCTCATTTTCAATGTTATTTCCTCCCTTAATATTAGCTTCATAATTATTTGGAGAAGCCTGAGTATGGATGTCCATATCAATTTCTATCCCATCGATGCCACTTCTTACCCAATCATTATTCTCATAATCATTTGCTGGAACATGAGAATTTTCTAAGATAGCTATGTCATTCAAATCACTCTGCATTGATGACTCAAATGACAAACTATTTAATTTTCCCATATAAAAAATGTCTCGAGGTTTAATTAATCTAGGGACAAACCATTCATGATCTTGAGGATCTTGCACAAATATTACTTGTTGAGCTTGTTCTGCAAAAATAAAGGGCTCAGGACGTTCTCGATTGCCAGAATTTGCCAAGCATAAAAAATTCACAAGTAAGAAACCCATGTCATCTTCCTTAACTCCTCTACCTTTGGTTACATCAACCCAATCACACTTAAAAAAGACAACTTTAACTTCTTCGTAGTAGTTTAACTCTACAATGTTATTTAATTTGCCATAATGTGTGATATACGCAGACTTTGGAGCATTGTCACTAGAACTTGCATAACTTTTGGTCTTATAAATGACCATAACACCACTATTTAGTGTCTCTAAGAGCTCTTCACTTTGATTTGTTTGAAATCGAAACCCATTATTAACATCATACGCACTGAATCTTTTCGCAATGTAACTCGGTCCTTTTGCAAGGACTTTAACATCCTTTGATATATCAGATGTGGCCTCCAACTCTTTGACCTAACCAAATAAAAATAAAGTATAAATGTGGATATGGGTACATGTACAATAATTTAAGATACTTAATCAATTAGTCATACTACTTACTTGCTCCTTGAACCAATCAGTAAATGTATCAAAATGCAAACGATCAAGTTGATATTGTGTCAAACGACGCTTACGATGTGATCTCTTGATTTCAGCGATATGTTCAATATTCATGTAACTCACATATATCATTTTTTTTATCAAATAAAGTAAAGTAATGTATACATAATTAGTTAGATATAAAACTTACTTTTTGTAATTCTCAACCACCTCGGAGTCACAATTAAAAAGCACATGTCGTTGTACTTGCAACAATGTTTTCTCATCCATCTCAAATACATCTTCTCTACCATATGACTCTTCGGTATTAGAGAAAAGGCATTTTTCTTTACTAGTTTCTTGATGAATTTTGTCATCACATTTTCTTGCTATTGAGCCTTCTGGGCATACATGATTACGAACATATAATTTTAAGGTACCTAAATACCTATGGAAAAATGAGATATTACTAGTTTTTTATACAATATGTAACAATTAAAGATATAGAATAAAAATGCAGTGATAGTAATAATACCTCTCAATTGGGTACATCCAACGATAGTTTACGGGCCCTGCAAGTTTAGCCTCAGTTGCCAAATGAGTAACCAAGTGTACCATAACAGTAAAAAAATCCTGGGGGGAAGAGTTTCTCCATAGTAGACAATGTTTCTGGAATTTTTTCTTCAAGTAATTTTAACTCTTTTAGCTTTAGCACTTTACTACATAGAACACGAAAGAATGTATATAGTTCAGTTAAAACAAAACGAATCCTTTTATCTGTTGATTTTCGCAAGGCAAGAGGAAGAAGTTCTTGCATTATAACATGACAATCATGAGTTTTTAGCCCAGATAGCTTTCATTTGCAAATCCAACATGAGATATTAGATGCATAACCATGTGGAAACTTGGCATTTTGTAGTACTTCATAAAACATCTCCTTTTCATTCAAAGACATTGTGAAATAATTAGGAGGAAGATATGCCCTCTCACTAGATCGATATTGAGGCCATAAGTTTGGCCTTATTTTCATCTCCTTCAAGTCCAATCGAGCTTCTACATTGTCTTTAGACTTTTTACCAAGACCTAATAGTGTATACATTATGTTATCACACACATTCTTTTCTATGTGCATTACATCCAGATTATGGCATACCAAGTTATACTCCCAATAAGAAAGATCAAAAAGTATACTCCTCTTTTCCATGTGTGTTTCATCACTCCACTTGCCTCTTCACTCAATTGGCCTAGAGTAAATTTTATATCTTTAACTTGATTCAATACTTGTGACCTAGACACTGCACAAGGTGCATTCCTTGTTTCTTTAGTCCCATCAAATGATTTTGCTTCATTCAATATTTATGGTCTAACTTTAAGAAACGTCGATGCCCTATGTAATAAAATTTTTTCCCATGTTTCAGCCTTTTAGAGTGAGTGTTTATGTTGCAAGAAGGGCATGTAAATCGACCACAAGTGCTCCATCCAGAGAGCGTACCATATGCTAAAAAATAAATTATAGTCCATATGAGAGTTGCTCGCATTTGAAACGTCTCCTTTGAAGAGGCATCATATGTTCTTATACCAACATCCCACAATTTAATGAACTCTTCAATTAACGGTTGCAAAAAAATATCAATATTATTGCCAGACACCTTTGGTCCAGGAATGAGCAATGATAGAATGAAAAATTCTTCCTTCATGCACATCCATGGTGGAAAATTATATGGCAATAAAATCACTGGCCATGTACTGTGAACAGTTCGCATAGTTGCAAATGGATTAAACCCATCAGAAGCTAATCCCAGGCGAACATTTCTAGGATCCGCAGCAAATTTTGGATATCTACTATCTAAATTTTTCCAATCTTCAGAATCTGCCAGATGTCGTAGAACTCCATCTTTATTGCGCTCTTCATGATGCCATCGCATTTCTTTAGATTTTTTTGAAGACAAACAATCTTTGTAGCCTTGGTTTTAAAGAAAAGTACCTTAGGACCTTGGATGGAATTTTTTAAGAATTATTTTTCCATCTAGAAGCCCCACAAATTTTATAATTATTGGCATCCTTACTGGAAAACTCTTTCCAGAAAAGCATGCAGTCATTGGGACAAGCATCGATCTTTTCATATTTTAAGCCCAAACCTTCAACTATCTTTTTGGTCTCATAAAAAGAAGGAGGCAATTTTTCCCCTTCTGGTAGCACATCCTTCAATAGTCCAAGCAAAGAATCAAATGATTCATTTGACCATTTGAAAATACATTTTGTATGATAAATATGTAGCAAGAAGGACAATTTACTAAACTTCTTACATCCGGGATATAGTTCTTCATTAGCTTCCTTCATGAGCCATTCAAACTTATCCACCTTCAACTGAGTTTCCAAATAAAGTAGTATTTTCTTTAAGGTTTGATTCTATATCACCCCTTTCATTGACATCACTATCCATGAAATTTGTAGAGCCTCCAAAGGCATCATGTATCATTTATCTCATATCATCGCCCCTTAAAGTTGACTTGTTGTTATTAGTTAATCGAGGGTTGCTTGATACATTTAAGGACCCCCCATGACAAAACCAAGTATCATATGATAGCAAAATTCTATCATAAAGAAGATGATCATATGCTGTAGCTCGATTTACTTGATGGACAAGCACACATTTTGTACAAGGACAAGAAATATTTTCTCCTTCTTGTTTATTAGAAAAGGCATGATTTATGAAATCCTTTACTCCATCCAAGTATTCTTTACTAAGTTGGTCACAATGCATCCACTGTTTGTTTCTGGGATTTTCCATGACATTAAGATATTCGTTTTCCAAAACTTACTATAAGTACTAAACATATGTTAGTAAAAGAGGTGGACTTAATAAATAACAAAGCTATCAAACAAAACTCCATTACAGAAACAGGTGATATATAATAGCTATAAATAAAACTACTAAATAAAAACTAAGACCTAGTACGTCTAAGGTGAAAGTAAACTTGATTTGATTCACAAAAAACCAAAGAGGAGGGTTGTAGGTAATTCAAATAATATCTTTGGTGATCCTTTAGTGGCTGGGAATACATTAACTATTCAAAAAAGGGTTGTGTCATTTTTTAATGAAAAGAAAGGAAACTTTGATAAAGTAATTGTCCTACAGGGGTTCAAGAAAAATTACAAGATGAGGACTTAGATATGGTAGCTCCTGTAAGTGATCATAAAGCTTGGATTTACTGAATAATGTTTGAAAATTTGGACAAACTCTTGACAAGAAAGTATGTGAAACAACTTAAAACCAGCACTTGCTGTAACTCTTGAATCGAGTTTTAATCATGCGATTGGAACTTGAAAATTCTGGCCAAAAATTAAGTGAAATTAAAGATTCAAAGATTATTCATATTGTTTCTACAGATTTTAGAGAATCTGCGAAGAAATTAGGTACTAGAACCATTGATGAAGCAGGGGTAACACCAACATATATGGTGATTCATCCATAGAGTATTCGAGGTAAAAAATAAGTACCACCAGTGAGGGCAAAGTTACTAAATGTTTTGGCAGATTATGGCCTATTTGGTTGGACAAGGAAGTGATGTACAAGGGTGACTAAGAACTGATAAATCTTGTAATCTCCAAGAAAAAAGTGCAGCAACACAGCTGGATATTGGACAACGATAGCTCACAAAAACTCATTTGGAAGTTGTATACTTTCCTCGACTGTCCACTATGTGAAAAAGAGTAGGAGTTTACATTACAGAAAAATTGAATAACAGGATATCAATTCTAGCTTGGCATATGAAGCAGTTTCTACCCAATAAAATTTGTAGCACAGAGGTTTGTCTTTTGCAACAAATGCTACATGTGCAAAAGGGAGACAGAAGATGCATACTGTCTTTTCATAAATTGCCCTCTAATGATATGGTTATGGTAGATAATTTTGGGCATTTGATATATGAAGGGGGTTATGCCAAGATCAGTGAAGCAACCTTATTTGGATGGAACTAAAGATATTTTGGATGAAGAATGGAGAGTATATGAGTTGAAGTATAATAATCTCCCTATTAGCATTTTGGTGTGAGTCATGAAATAGTCATGAAGTAGATAGTTTGAAACAGCTTCTTAGTTTCCTCTCCACTTATTTAAAAAGAAATGCGATCTACTCTTTTAATCAGATGCAAAAAGCTAAGAACTTTGAGCTGAATTTTTTTATCTATGACACTATTAAAGCTGAATTTCCTTGTCAGCAACTATATAAGCTAAATTACCGGTCTACTAACTTATCAGGTCAAAGTTCTCATCTCTTAAGAGTTTAAAGAAAATACATTTCAAAGGTTAAGCAGAGGCCACGACTGAAACTTGCAGCAAACATAGTCTTTAACACACACAAATTTTCTCAACACAAGCAATATAATTGAGGTGGATTATATGGTGTCTAATGTATTCATTCCTATCTAATTGGACCTATGTCATTCCAATACCCAGTAGTATGTTTCTTGAAAAAATGATACCTTTAACTCTTTTAATACACATACATACTTACTCTCACAAACTACATGTAGAAGAAATAATTCAAAAGAAAATACTGACTTTAAGTCTTTAACACACACACACACTCTACATGAAGAAGAAATAACTCAAGAAAATAAATGCTTTATGTAAGTCTTCAACACACACACACTACATATAGAAGAAAAAATTCAAAAATCAAGAACTGACCCATTTCATTCCGATACTAGATAATATGTTTACTAAACAAAAAAATGACAACTTTAAGTCTTTAACGCCCACAACACACACACACAACACTCTAAATCTAGAGAAAATAATTCAAAAAAAGAAAAGATAACTTTTAAGTCTTCAACACACACAAACACACACACAGAGTAATCAATTCACGAATCAGTGGGGAAAAAAAGCAATAATCTACTATCCATCAAATTAATAGTAGGCAATATCACACACCGCACTTACCAAAAAAAAATATTTTTACAAAATCAAAAATAATCTCAAGTGTTCGGTACCTTGAATGATTCCTATAAAACCTACAAGAAAAAGTAAATAAAAAATAAAATTAAGAACAAATCTTCAAATGTCAAATGATTTCCCATATTAGTTTTGATAAATTCAATTAGTCAATAAAACTTAACCCAAAAACACAATATTATAGAAATTCTAACATATAATAAAAATTTCCACAAAGGCTATGTGTTAGGATCACCCTAGAAAGATTGCGAATTGTACCAGAAGGTTTGAAATTATTGAAATTGAAAACTTGTATTGAAGAAAATAGTGAGAATCAATGGAGAATTACCTTTGAGAATCAATGGTGAGTATTTTGTGAGATTGAATGGTGAATTTACTGTGAAGAAATACACTTAAGCATCAATGGTGAATATCTTGTGATATTCAATGCTGAATTTACTGTGAAGAAAGGCACTTGGACGGCACCTTCGAGAGGTTACTAGGTGATAGGATTTACTGATTATAAGTATATAAGCACTTATTAATAATTGAAGGGAAAATTTAATTATAGTAGAAAAAATGGTGGGAAAAATAAAAGGAGAAAAGTTGTGTTCAATTAGTGACATTTAGTGGAGAATCATTTTTATTGTCGCTAAAAAGATATATTTTAGTAGCTAAAGTTGAAATACCGCTAGTGTTTCACCTTTAATAATTAATTAGAGGCGAGTGATTAATTTCCATTAAATAATTGCCGCGAAATCCCTATTTTCTAGTAGTGGTTGATGTTACTTCTGTTGTTGAGTTTGGATTCGTGATTGTATGCAAGATTTATGGTCTTTGACCCTAGTATGTGGAATTTATGTGATGTTGTGATGAGCCCTTTTGAAGTTGGTGTCTATGTGAGGTGTTCATGACATTAGGGTGTAGAGATGGTTGAATAAGCGGAGTATGCACCCCATAGGTTGGATGAAAGGTTGAGGTGAAGCATAGAGGGGTATTGCAGTATGTTAAAGGGGAAACCCAAACTTGTGGGCTAGTCCATGCATACCTAGTGTTTGATAAAATGCCTTAGTGAGCGGAATGAGCCATAATAATAATATGAAACCCCTGAGTAGGTGTACAACCGGACATGTCTAATGGTTGTCAAAAGACTGTAGTGAGTAAGTTGAGACGAAAGAGCGGTAAATCTCCCAAGTGAGTGCTCTTTGATTTATTTTAAGTTTTGATACATGCTAAGTGGTTAGCAAGAGAGTAATGACATGATAGTGTGAAGTTTTCCCAAAATCTCGTGATATCTAGATATATGGCAAGACTGATACAGGTGTGAAGTACTTGATACAAGACTTCATTGAATGGAGTATAATTTAATAGCATATCTTCCTTAAGGTAGTTTGTGATGATGAATCGATATTGATGACCCCCTAAATATTGGGAGCGATCCTTTGGTAATCATGATAGTGATAAAGGTGTATATTTCCTAAATAATAGATGCGATGCCGTAAGGTTAGTGAGGGGGAAAGTATGTTATGATTCTGAAATACTTAGAGTGACCCCTTAGTAGTTGTGATGATGAGTAGACGTTTGTGAATCCTTGGAGGCTTGAGGTGATGTTCTAATGATTGTGAAATTAAATATATGGCATGATTTCTGAGTTTCTGATGAATATACCTGAGTGATGGTAATGATGCATAAATGCTTGTGATGCTTGAATGAATGATGATGCTTTAGTTCTATGTTATCAAGTACTGGAGGTATTTTACCCAAAAATAGAGCTGTTGTCTAGAGCCCTTGTCAGTTTCTCAATAATTCCAACCGAGCCATAATTTTTATAACTCAGTGAACTATAGAACTCTGTATTCTCAGACAAGTATGAAGCTTAATAAAGCTCAGTAATCTCAATTATCTCTGTGATCTCTGTATTGCTAGTAATCTAGCCTCAGATCTGTACTCAGCCCAGTCCTAATGGAACTCAAGTGATTCAATTCCAATCTCAGAAATGATTTGAATAATCTAATCAAGCTATGTATCATCAGTCAGATACCATGATTCGATATTATTTCTATCAAATACAGAACCAAGTGATCTCAGCGTATTTCAGCCAGATCATTTGAGAAACATGATTATGTAAACAGATCTAGCTTTATTATTTTCATTCTAAGGGTTCAGTGAGAGTCTTTCAGTTGAGAGTAAAAACTAGCACTGAGAGAGGGAAGGGATGGCGATTTCTCCTACCAGAGAGAGAGGCCGGAGTCGTTAGTAGCAATCCCTGAACTCTAGACCTGCGTAGCCAGCGTAGGATACAAGAGTCCCCGTCAGTAGAGGCTGTCACCGTCAGAGAGGTTGCCTATTATATTGCCTCAGGTCGACTTCCTGCGAGGGTCATCCCATCAGAGAGGCTTGACCTGAGAGTGAGTCTTTACCCATGGCACGGTATTGACGCCCTTTCACCTGGGGTTACAGGTTGAACCCCACCTGTGGTAGGTCGGGGCATATCGGTTAAGTGACTACTTCCCACAGTTGTAGTTTTAGTATCAATCTTTAGAAGTCAAGACCGTGTGGTACATTCATCTATCTCAGTAAGGAACTCAGATAGTTCCATTGATTCATGGACCATCCCGTCAGATAGGCTTGGCCTCATATATAGATGCTTACTATCATATTTAAAGATATCCCATCAGAGAGGCTTGATCTCAGTCTCAAATCATATTGAATATTCTTATTATCATATTTAAAGATCTCCCGTCAGATAGGCTTGGTCTCCTTCTCAGAATTTGTTGAGTATTCTTATTGTTAGATTCGGATATAATCCTATTTTATTATCATTGATAAAGCTTCGGAAGTTATCTATTAGAAAAGCTGAATCTTTAATTCTGTCGGTTAAAAGCGGTAAGCTCAGAACTCAGTCTTTGATATAAGTATACTCAGATCCTCAGTTATCAGTAGCAGATGAGTCAATGGTTTAGTATCTCAGTGATGGTAGTGAGTTTAGCTCGTAGTAAAGCGGTACCCAAGGTCAAGTCTCTAGAGTTGTGATGATTATGAGTATGATTCATGCATTCTTGTATGTGTTCTTGTTTTCATGCGGTATTCTCATGATCATTTAGGTTATACATATTTTGCATGTATGAGCCCTTGCATTTAGCCCTACCCCGTCTACATACTCAATACAGTTTGTGCTAATGCGTTTGCTCTATGGTGTCTCATTTTATACCATATGTTTATAGGCACAAGACCCAGAGTATCATCAGCAGATTAGTCTCAGTCAGCAGCAATAGCAGTGAGTCCTCTTCTTTCGAGGATGAGTTTGAGTTTCCCAGTCAACAGCAGTAGCAGTGAGTCCTCTTCTTTCGAGGATAAGTTTGAGTTTTCTATTATTGTAATCAAAATCTTATTTACTTTCAGTTGATGGAGTTAGTTGGGGACCTATCCCATCAACTACACAGTTCAGTCAGATTAGAGGCTTTTAACATGGATGTATTGTATAGTATTCAGTTTTATATTTTGAGTATTTATAGACGTGTTGAACCTTATGGCCAGTTTCAGCATTTATTCCAGATATTATGTCGTGTATAGGTATAAATATCAAAAAAGGGTTAGTTTGTGGTTTTTCGAGGTCACAAGCATCGTGTGACATCTTGGGATGGGATCTAAGGGTGTTACAACAACCTGCTTAGAATCAATCAGTTTTATGATGTAGGATTTGGAGTCTCTTTCAAAGTCAAAAGTTGTGTCATCAAACATGATAAAAGAAATATTTCTCTCATCGGTGAACGTGAAGATAGTATTTATGTTCTAAATAATCCTAATTTTGCTACTCTAACTTGTCTTACTATGAAAATTAATAACACTTGGTTGTGGCACAGAAAGCTTGAACATGCCAGTATACATATCATTGAGAAACTCTCCAGACTTGAACTAGTGGAAGATTTACAAAACTTAAATTTGAAAAGGATCACATCTGTGATGCTTGCCAATTGGGTAAACAGATTCGGACATCATATAAAGTCCAAGATATTGTCACTGCTCCTAAACCACTTCAAATAATCTACATAGATCTGTTTGGTCCTACCAAGACCACAAGTATCGGTGGAAAAAATATATTTTTGTTATTGTTTATGATTATTCTCATTTTACCTGGGTAATGTTTATTGTATATAAACATGAGGCTTTTAAAAACTTTGAGATCTCTTGTAGAAAAGTTCAAAGAGAAGCAGGACACTTTATCACCTATGTTCACAGTGATCATGGAGGAGAGTTAGAGAACAAAGCCTTTGAAGAATACTGTGCTTAGAATGGTTTCTCTCAAAATTTCTCATACTGCGGTCTCCTCAACAAAATAGTATAGTGGAGCAAAAGAATTAATCTCTTTAAGAAACTGCAAGAACCATGCTGCTAGAACACAATCTTCCAAATCACTTTTGGATAGAGGCAGTAAGCACAACTTGTCACACTATCAACAGATGCCTCGTCAGACAAATTCTAAAGAAGATCCCCTATGAGCTGTGGAAAGGGGAAAATCCCAATATTAGTTACTTTCACCCTTTTGGATGCAAGTGCTTCATCTACAAAAATGGTAAGAATAACTTAGAAAAATTCAATCCATGAAGTGATGAAGGTATTTTTCTTGGTTACTCTCCCACCAGTCGTGCCTATAGAGCTTATTATAAAATGACTTTATGTCTTGAAGAATCTATGCATATTGTATTTGATGAAACTAACCACCCTCCTATGAGTTTGAGTATTGATAAAGAGTAGGCAAATGATCTACAATCCAAAGCCAAAGCAAACACAACTCTTAAGCCACGAAATGATGAATCGACTACAGCCCCTCTAAAGTCAACTCCTACCGATGAAATAACTAAAACAAATATTCCAATATAATGGAGA
Organism: Capsicum annuum; assembly: GCF_002878395.1. Classification (NCBI taxonomy): domain Eukaryota; kingdom Viridiplantae; phylum Streptophyta; class Magnoliopsida; order Solanales; family Solanaceae; genus Capsicum; species Capsicum annuum. Next base: position 56,909,608 of record NC_061122.1, read on the forward strand.
TACAATTCTAGATTTCCAAATAAATTTATCATTGGAAGCCCAGATGATTATATGTAGACAAGAGCTTTATTGAGACATAAAGATTGATGAAGATTGCTCTTGTATCTCAAATCGAGCCCAAGAAGATTGATGAAGCCCTCAAAGATGAATCTTAGATCAAGGACATGAAGGAAGAATTAGATCAATTTAAATGAAATTAAGTCTGGAATCTAGTTGAAAGACCCAAAAATTGCTCAGTAGTTGAAATCAGATGGGTCTATAGAAATAAATTAAATAAAGAAGGTAAGGTTATTAGAAATAAGGCCAGACTTGTAGCTCAAGGATACTCTAAAAAATAAGGTATTGATTATGATGAAACCTTTGCTCCTGTGTCAAGGTTAGGGTCAATTTGAATTTTACTAGCCTTTGTTGCCTTCAAGTGCTTTAAACTATGTCAAATGGACGTCAAAAGTGCCTTTTAAATGGATTTATTCATGAAGAAGGTTTTTGTAAAACAACCTCCATCTTTTGAAAATCCATCCAAACCATATTTTTAAACTATCAAAAGCACTCTACGGTCTCAAAAAAGCTCCAAATGCTTGGTATGAGAGGTTGAGTACCTTCGTGTTAAACAATAATTTCAAAAGAGGTAAAACTACTACTACTCTTTTTATCCAAAAACTTAACTCTAATTTACTCATTGTGCAAATTTATGTTGGCAATATTATCTTTGGTTGTCCTAATATTTTCTTGTGTGAGAATTTTGCCAATTTGATGAAAGAAAAATTTGAAATGAGTCTCATGGGAGAGCTCACATTTTTCTTGGGATTACAAATCAAGCAAACTCCCAATGGTATGTTCATTAATCAAGCCAAATATACAAAGGAACTTATCAAAAAGTTTTGTATTAAATAGGGAAAGGCTTATGGAACTCGAATGATTCCCTTCATAAGTCTTGATTCAAATTCATCTGAAAAAGACGTTGATGAAAAGACATATAGAGGAATGATTAGATCACTCCTCTAGTTGATCGTGCTGATTTTTCAGGTGATAAGAATAATAAAAAAAGCACTAGTGGGACATGCCGAATTCTTGGTGATGCCTTGATTTCATGGACAGCAAGAAGCAAACTTCAGCTACTCTATTAACCACCCAAGATGAATATATAGCCGTTGGAAGTTTTGGTACTCAAATTTTATGGATCATGCATCAATTACTTGATTTTAATCTGTCTTTTGAATCTGTGCCTATAATATGTGACAACACTCGTCCAATTAGTTTGTCTAAATATACTGTGCATCATTCTAGGGCTAAGCACATTGACATTAAACACCATTTTATTCGAGATCATGTAGAAAATGACAATTTTTTCCTAACATTTGTTGATTTCAAAAATCAGTTGGCAGGCATTTTTACTAAACCCTTGTTAGAAGAAAGATTTTATTTCTTACAAAAAAATCTTGGTGTTGTCAAAATTAATGACTTGTAATTTCTTATTTTTGGTAAAATATTTTTTTAACTACTATTGCATCCTAATGTAGTATTTTTTTAATTTTAATTTTGGTAAACCTATTTTTGAATAAGAGCCATCATTATTTTTACCCTTTTCACGCCACCTTTCTCTCTCTCTCTCATTTACAACCTCTTTACCCATTTCTCTTCCCAACACCTTTTTCTTCCGTGTTTTCACTTCAAGCAATTGCCTTTATTCACTTCGCATCATTTTATCTTCCCCTTAGATCACCCACCCCACTTTATCTACCCACTTCTTCATCTTATTCTCTACCCCTTTAAAACCCTTGTTAAGATTTTGTCTCTATCAAATGATCATAACTCGCCCCATGCCTAATCTCTCCAAAACCCTTCCTGACCTCTACTTTAATAATCATATCCACATCTCTAAATCTTCTTATGGATCTTTTTCAAACTCTCAACAGCTAGCTGTCACTAAAAAATGCTTTGCCCCAAACCCTATTTTGTCAATCAAGAAACCTCGTTCAATCCCTCTGGGTCTCCTTTTTCTAGAAGACATGCATAAGTTTTGGACCTACTCGCAAAAAGACGAGTTTACTGCTTTGAAGAATCGCCCAACTGTACCTGGTTGTGTAGTGAATCTCTACCACAAGGTATGGTACTACTTGAACTATGAGAACCTTTTACTCCTATTTTCCTCTTTAATGTCTAGTTCACACAAGTTACGAGTTATCCAAAATCTCTATGCTCTAAGGTAAACTAATTTAATTATCCTAATTGCTCAATGATCTCATAATTAAAACTTTCAACATATATAACAGACTTGACACAAGTGTGTTTCTGATTTGTACTTGCAATAAGAGAGTAAAGATGACCTTCAAGGTAAATGTGAATAAAATATTATATGTAACCAAGAATATATATTGTTTATAAGTTTTTTTAAATACCAAAAAAGTATAATAAATTCATATTTTTGTATGACCATGCGAAGCGTGAACAAGTTGACTAGTTGAAGTATATAAGACCTGGATGTAACAAAGTCCTTCTTAGAGTAGTCTGCTTCAATCAATCAGTCAACACACACACATATATATAACAAAGTCCTTCTTAGATTAGTCTGCTTCAATCAATCAATCAACACACACACATATATATATGAGAATCATGACCATGTTGATGTGACATGCTTAAGAGGCCAGTATTTACATTTATCATTTATCCTTTTTGGTTATTTTTTTAATCATTTACAACAACAACATACTCAGTGTATTCCCATCAAGTGAGGTCTGAGGAAGGTAAAGTGTACGCAGTTCATTCCATTACCTTAAATGAAGTAGAGAAGCTATTTTCGATAGACCTTCAGCTCAGGACAGATAACAATATAACAAACAAACCACATAAAAGCTTACATCCACACGGCAATACTATAATAAAAGGTAGAAAAGGATAATAACTAAAACAAGACACGCATAAGATGATACTAAAAAGTATCTATTCGAAAAACATAGGTATCACCAATACACCACAGACGTACTCCTACACACTAACCCTCTACCCTAATCCGTTTCCTCCACACCTTCCTATCAAGGGTCATATCCTCCGTAAGCTATAACTACTCTATGTCATGTCTAATCACCTCCCTGCCTAAAACCATCTGTATCCATCCTCTCCCACCGTCGTACTGGAGCACCCGTACCCCTCTTCATCACATGCCCAAACCATCGCAATCTCACTTTCTTTATCTTGTCCTTTACCAAAGCCACCCCTATCTTCTCCCAGATAATCTCATTTCTAACCCTATCCATCCTGGTAAGTCCACACATTCATTGCAACATTCTTATCTCTATCACCTTCAGCTTTTGTATATGGGAGTTCTTAACTGGCCAACACTCCGCTCTATATAACATAGCCGATTGAACTACCACTCTGTAGAACTTACCCTTAAGCTTAGATGACACCTTCTTATTACACAAGACTCCCTAAGCAAACCTCCATTTCAACCACCCTTCACCAATATGGTGTGTGACATCCTCATCAATCTCCCTATTCCCTTGAATCATAGACCCAAAGTACTTAAAACTCTCTCTTTTCTGGACTATCTAGGAATCAAGCTTCACTACCACATCCATCTCGTGCGATAAATCACTAAACCTACATTCCAAATACTCTATCCTAGTCCTGCTCAACCTAAAACCTTTAAACTCAAGGGTCTATCTCCAAAGCTTCAACTTATCATTAACTCCTCCCCGAGTTTCATTAATCAGAACAACATCATTACTAAATAACATACACTAGGGCACCTCCCTTTGGATATGTCGCATCAGAACATCCATCACCAAGGCAAATAAAAATAGGCTAAGAGGCGATCCCTGGTACAACCTTTTTAAAATCAGAAAGTGCTTCGTATCCCCTTCTGCCGTAATCACTCAAGTCTTCGCATCATCGTACATGTCCTGTATCGACCTAATGTATGCCACAGGCACCCCTCTAGCCTCCACGCACCTCCACAATATCTCTCTAGGAACTTTGTCATACATCTTCTCAAGATCGATAAACACCATGTGCAGGTCCTTCTTTCTCTCCTTAAACTGCTCTACTAATCTCTTCACGAGGTAAATGACCTCAGTAATCGAGCGATCTGGCATAAAACCAAAATGATTCTCGGAAATTGGCATGATCCTTCTCAGTCTCAACTCTACCACAATTTCCCAAACCTTCATAGTATGACTCAAAAACTTGATACCCCTATAGTTGTTGCAACTTTGAATGTCCCCCCTGTTCTTATATAGAGGAAACATCATACTCCATATCCACGCTCCTATATCTTTGCCGCCATAAAATGGTGTTAAATAATCTCGTCAGCCACTCCAAACTTGTCCCGTCAATGCTCTTCCAAAAGTCCATCGGAATCTCATCTGTCCCAGTCGTCCTGCCCCTACGCATCCTGCGAATAGCCCCCTTTACCCCCTCCACCTTGATACACCTACAATAAGCATAATCACGACACTTCTTTGAGTTCTCCAAATCCCCCAGGATGAAACCCTTATCCCCCTAATCATTCAAAAGTCTATGGAAATAAGATTGCCACCTCTTCCTAATGAGGGCATCCTCCACCAACACTTTGTCATCCTCTCCCTTGATGCACTTCACTTGGTCAAGGTCACGCACCTTCCATTCCATATCCTTGGAAAGACTATACAACTTTCTATCCCCTTCTTTCTCCTCTAAAGCCGCATACAAGCTCTCGAAAGCCATTGTTTTCGCCGCAGTAACCGCTACCTTAGCCTCTTTCCTAGCTAACTTATACTTTTCTTTATTCGTCCACTTCTCCTCATCATCCTTGATCTTTACCAACTTAGCATACGCCACCTTCTTAGTCTTCACCTTCCGTTTGACTTCTTCATTCCACCACCAGTCCCCCTGGTGCTTGCCCGACCGGCCTCTCAAAACACCTAACACCTCTTTAGCAGTCTCCCTAATGCAACTGGAAGTCGTCTCCCACATACTATCCACATCCCCTTTACTCTCCAAGCCCCCGGAGTCGTCAACTTTCCCTCTATCTCCAACGCACTTGCCAAAGTCAAACTACCCCACTTAATCTTGGGTTGATCCTCCACTCCCCTCTTTTTTCTGTCCTTTCTGATTACCAATTCCTTCATTAGAAGCTTATGTTGGGTCGAAAGAATCTCTCTAGGTATGACTTTATAGTCATTTTTTATTATATATTTTTTCATCATTTCTCAACATAATAATTGTCGTTTGAATTAACCAAAAAAATCTCATGAATTAAGTAGGAATCCTTTATTCAAGAACCAACCAACGTACAACTTTGTAATAAGCCTACTTAAGTAACTGTTTTATCCAAACCATGTTGCCACTTAACTAATTGGTTTATCCAGCCCACGTTGAAACAATAATTACTGACACATTAAATCCTATTTACAATAAAACCTAGCTAAAGCCAGCCTTTTCCTCCCCAATCAACTTCACATTTCATGATACATCATCAATTATTGAAAGAAGAAATATCGTACTACTCTTCTGGCAGAAGTTACTTAGAAGCCATAAATTTTTTGAGATGATAAATTCTTTTTGTTACTTTTGGTACTCAAAACACTCTACTATGTGAAATTAGGAATTGGCAATGAGCAAGAATGTTTTGTTTTCCCTATTATAGGTCTTCTCGCCTACTTCACAAATAGTGTCAATGGCGCCGGAAGAAAAGACTATGCCTCGGCATTCTCCTCCCAATTTTTTAATTGCGAGCTTTGAAAATTTATTTTGTTTTCAAACGTGTGTATGGATTCTATACTTATTGATTTTGTTTTGTCATATAAGTCAATTTAATGAATTTCAGTACCCTAGCAGGCTAGCATATTATGTTTGAATGATTTTGTTTGGAAACACAGAAAAATAAGAAGATAAGAAGGTGAAAAGAGAAGGTGGGTACTTAAATTTGTACTTTATTTGTTCCTCAAATTTGTAACTTATCTTTTTGCGTTAAAAATATTATTTGGAAGATGGCATATTTATTTCTTCGTCATAATAATATGGTTAGATATTTACCTTTTCATCGGTTGTTAGCTTTTTTTCATCCCCTAAACCTTATCATTATATATTGTTGTTTGTTTCTAATTTTCAAAGTCCTCGAGGTTAGTACTCATTACAGTAACACGCAAAAGAGTTAATATTAAGAGAACTAAAGAAATAGGGATGAGCAATGCTTAATTTTTAATTATCGTTTTCTCATTTTATCTTTAGTAGTAAATGTTTTTGAAGACGTATATATTTTTTAAGACTACGAATACTTTAATAATAATAACGGTGAGATGACACATGAATAAATTAAATATTTCATGAAGCGAAATTATATTTTACGACATAATAAGAATAAAATGGTCAAACTCTTCCTAAATATGTTTTTAAGGAGTGTATAAAAGAAAAATATGAAAAAAGTTTGGCATGGAAGGAATATAAATTAAGTCATGAGTCCATCTGAGAAGTTGAAGAACAACACATTTCGAACAAAAAAAATTAAACAGTTGAATTTGATTTATATCAAGAATTTGTTAAGGATTTGGTAGCATTCTTCTCATGTATTTCACGGGTATCATCAATGCTTCTCTAATTAATTTCAATTAAATAACTATATATGTAACGTACTAGAGTATATATTATTAATTAATTTTAATTTTGCTTATTATATATGTCAGTCATTTGTGTAGTATTGAATAGAGGTGTGCATCAGTCGATTCGGTTTGATTTTACATATTATCGGTTCGGTTTATCGATTTTTGATTTTTTAAATATGTTAAACCAATAAGATATTTTTTTTATCGATTTTCGGTTTAGTTATTGATTTTTAGTCCTTAACGGTTCGATTTAACCGATAAGAAAATATTCATAAAATAGAAATAGCAGTAATTAACATGAAAAAAAAAATTGAATCTTAGTTGCAGTCAAAAATCCTACATGATGTGTTTAAATTTACAAAAATCTTCAAGTTTGAACTAAATATTGTTAGGAGAAATTAAGAGTTTGTATAATTGAAATAATAGATTTGTTAATTTGTAGAAATAAAAGAGAAATATATATATATATATATATATATATATATATATATA
>NC_061122.1:56916783-56966604 GCF_002878395.1 Capsicum annuum
CACATCCCTAATATTGAAGATATGAGACGTGTGTGGCCTTTTTTCTATTTTAATAATTTATAGAATTCACTTTTTATAAATATTACATAATAAATTTATCTCCTCTATCTCAATTAATTTTTTTTTTTAAAAGTTCATTTCTTGATTTATTTTAATGGTCATGCAAAGCACGGACATATCATTTTCTTAACTGAAAAAACATGATTTTTTTCTTATACAATCACCTAGAGGAATTTTTTATAGATTAAAAAAAAAGGCACCATTTGAAATGCAAATATTCAAATTCGTAACTAAGACGTACTAACGTTAATTGTTGCAAAGAATTTTATGAAGATTATTTTTTGTTAACTTGAAACAACATGTGTTGATATTAGTGCATGTTACTTGAGAAAATTGAAGGAAAAGTGTCTTTTAAGTCTTGAATGAAGGATTGGTGACATTGACCAACAGATAGGGTCAAACATCATTAGGAAACTTGATTAAGGTAATTGTGGACTTGATTAATATTTTCAAAACTTTCTAATCTTTTAAAAAATACAAATCAGCCCAACCCACACCCCTCTTCAATCTAAATCAACCACTCTCTCCTCTCTCTCGACAGCTTCTCTTAACTCTCTCCCAACCAACAGTTCTGCAAAATTTCTTCCTTCAACCCCCGGCGACTTCTACCTCCAGCGACAAATAGTTGGGCTTCAAGTTCCTCTCTTCAATTCAAATCAACCGATCTCTCATCCCTCTTTCGACAACTTCTCTTAACTCTCTCCCAACCAACTGTTCTGTAAATTTCTCATTGCAATCCTTAGCGACTTCAACATCCAACTACAAATAGTTGGGCTTCGAGTTTCTTTTCTACTTCAACCTTCAATCGATGTGACAACCTTGCTCTCCGGCCATAACAGCTTCGAATTCTTCATCATTCCTTTTGTTCTTTTACAGGTAAAAATTTATGGCCTTTTTAGTTTTGAAGAAAACGAGGAACTTGAGCCAACTTCTCTTATAGTATTGGTTAAAAATTTCAATATTTGTTGCATTAATTTGAAATGAGGTCTGAATAAAATTCTAATTTCTGGTATTTCTTCTCTTTTTTTTTCGAAGTGAATTATGATATTTTGTTGTTTTTTGCATCTTTTTGAAGTTTGATTTTTATTGTTTGTTTTTATAAAAACAAAACTGCAATTTGGGTTGATTTGTTCTGTTTTTGTTCTTGGTAAAAATGGTGAAATTGCTATTTTTTTGTTGAACAAAATCGTGCTACTGTTTTTTATTTCCTTCGACAGATTACCCATCTGGTGCAATAAATTAACGATCTAATGCAACAAATTTATCATATGATGCAACAGATCAACCATCTGATGCACCAGAGGAACCATTAGATTACAATTCTGATGCAACAGATTAATTATCTGATGCAATAGATTAACTATCTGATACAACAGATTTACCATATATTACAACAGATTAGGCATCGGATAAAAAATCAGATGCAACTAATTAATCATCTGGTGCAACGGAAGAACGGTCAGATTAATGATCCGATGCAACAGATGAACCTCCTATTGGATTAACTATCTGATGCAATAGATTTATCATATGTTGCAACAGATTAAGCATCGAATAAAAAACCTGGTGCAACTAATTAACCATCTGGTGCAATGGAAGAACCATCAGATTAATGATCCGATGCAACAGATGAACCTTCTGTTGGATAAAATCCTATCAACTTTTCCAATAGGAAATATTCAAAACTTGATTTTTCCAACTGATCATTCATCTGCCATAATAGACGACCCTATATTGGAAGAAATCTAAACAATATTGATCATAGATAACTGTTCCAATAGATCACTCACGTGTTACAATAGATGTGTGACCTATTGCATAGATCATTCATCTTTCTCAATAGATGAGTGATATGTTTTGTATTGTCGCAATGGATTACTCAGTCGTTGCTGCAGGTTAGTTAATTGCTCTGACAGATCACTCATATGTTGCAACAGATGTGTAATCTGTTGCACAAACCATTTATCTTTCTCAATAAATAAGTGATATATTTTGTATCATCATAACAAATTACTCCGCCGTAGCTACAGACTATTTAACTGTTCCAACAGATCACTCATATGTTACAATAAATGATGTCATAATAGATGTGTGATCTGTTGCACAGACCATTTATCTTTCTCAACAGATAAGTGGTATGTTTTTTATTATTGCAACAGATTACTCAGCCATTGCTACAGGTTATTTAACTGTTCCAATAGATCACTCACATGTTACAACAGATGATGTTGCAACAGATGTATGATCTGCTGCATAGAATATTTATTTTTCTTAACAGATGAGTGATTTGTTTTGTATTATCATAATAGATTACTCATCCGTTGAAACAAGTTATTTAACTGTCACAATGGATCACTTATATGTCGCAACAATGTGTAATATGTTGCACAGACGATTCATCTATCTTAAAAGATAAGTGATATGTTTTGTATTATTGTAATAGATTACTCATCCACTGCAACAGTTTGATTATATGCTGCAACAGATATACTACCTGGTGTAATAAATCAGTAATCTGTTGCAACTGTTATTTTACTGTTTTGCTTATTTGATTTACTGTTATTCTTTTTTAACGATGCATTAATCAACTATAATATATTTTTTATGTTCCTGTTAATTTTAGATAATATGGTTCCCAAAAGAACAGAAATCAAATCAAGTCTAAGTAAAGGATCAAGTGAAGCAGCTAGGCTACATCCACCACTCTATGAGCTTACTTTACAAGCGTTATCTCAATCGGGAGTAGAATATGATGAACATGGGGATGAGGAATATTTCAAAAGAGATGATGCAAATGCTAATAGCCCTTCCACCGAAGAGTTGGTCAAAGACTTTAGCATTTATTATTATCCTGTGAGAATACAGTGTGATGGTGCCATAGATTTAACAAGTGATTTTGTGGTTAAGTTAGTCATGAGAAAATCTTTCGACCCCTTTAGAAAAATACTTTGAGAATAAAAGTTGGATGCTCATTTCAGGGACAGTTGCTTTGGGAAATATCTTGATTTGTCGGAGGACAACAATGCTCGTTTCCAAATGAAAATAGTATATAAACTTCTCAAGCGTAGGTTTATGTATGAAAACAAAGATAAGATGGATGAGGTATGGATAAATTACTATGGCATGCCAGTTTGTTTTGGTTGGTAGAAGTTTGCCATAGTTACTGGACTAAAATGTTATCCTCCTTCTCAAGTTATACCTATTCTAACCCAAAAAAAATTACCTCGCACACCCAAAAAAGGCAAAGGCAAGTTGTGTGATCATGATGACCTGGTGTCCATTGTTGGTCCAAGATTCAAAAATAAAAAATTGATAGAAGCGTTGAAAGGTAAAGGACTTTCAAAGAAGCACAAGCAGTTATTGTGCTTGGTTTGGTTTGTACATAATATTCTTTGGGCGAGAGACGTTAACAGCAACATAAGCCTCAATTTAATAAAGCTCTCCGAGGATCTTGAGGCGTTTAACAGCTATCCTTAGGAGTATGAAAGCTTCAAAATGACTGTCAAATATTTGTTGACTCCATTAGCGCCAAAAACAATCAACTTATATGGCTTCCCATGGGCTTTCATGATAAATATTTCTTTCTTCTATTATGATATCATTCATTTTTTCACTCAATAATGGTTTTGATTTATTGGCGTTATTTTATAGGCTTGGGCATTTGAAGCCATTCTTTATTTGAGACAACAAGTGAACTACTAGGAAGGAGTTTCCTGTCCAAGAATCTTGAGATGGTTGTCGGCCAAAACTGATAAAAATAAAATTTCTTGATCTCTTCAACCCCCCGAAAGATGCAGTAAGTATAATTATAATTAATTTTTTCTTTTAATTAATGATTTTTTTGAATGATCTAATCATCATTCTAATATATGTAATGATTTATGTTAGATTGTGCATTTGTCGCTAGTTCCAACCAATCGAGAGTTGAAGATGCCACTTTTTCTTACTTTACGATCTGTGCAAACTTTATCAGACCCTAAAGTCATCGACAAAATAAAAATGAAATTGTTTAGAATAACAGCCATTACAAGAAAAATAATTTTAGAGGGTGGGCTTGTTGTTGTTGATGATCTTAGTGGTGATGGAGATGTTGGTGGTGATAGTGGTGGTGTTTTTGGTGCTAATAATATTCCTCTTACAGTATTTAAAGCAAACCATTATGAGTATGATCATACTGGTTATATAGATTTTGTCTCTCTTAGCAAATGTTCTGCATGCAAATGTCAAGACTGCAGGGCGAAACATGATGTAGTGATTAATACTATTAAGGAATTAACTGCTTCTATAAAGGAATTGACATCTAAGAGGGGTCTCATTCTATCAAAGAGGATTTTATTTCCATCTGCTCCATTAGAGATTAGGCCTAAGAGGAGAAGGAGAGTGATTTCCAAGGCATTATCAAGCATCCAAAAAAGCAAAATTATAACTCCTTTATCTGTGTGTTGTAATGAGCAACGTACAATATCCAAAGGAGAGCAGCACAAGGTGAAGAAGGTGAATATATATGTTTTCCAACTGACAAAACAAACAGACACATATTTATTTCAACAGATGACACATTTGTTGAAAATTATCAAACAGATATATACATCTGTTGCAATAGTTGACTAACTTGTTACACCAGATAAAGTATCTAGTGCAACATATGTCTCTTCTGTTTTAGCAAATCAAATAGCTCTTCATACCGCTTTTATTTGTACCAATAGACGACCTATCTGCTACAATAGATGATTCATATGTTGCAATGGATGGTTCATCCATTGGAAATTATCATACATGGTCTTTCTCATGTAGAAATTTGTCTCAATAGTTGATTCATTATTGCAACAAAAATATAATTTGTTTGGGACAATTTAAAATGAGAGGAAGACTTGTTTGATTTGCTAGAAGAGATGAGTTATCCTTTTTCATTTTGTTGTATCTCTACAATTAGCATTGACCAGTTCTGGCTTTCCAGGTGGATGTAGAAAAAGCTACTGCTGAACAGCATTAACAATATGCTACTCTTTCTATGGAAATACGGAGAACAGAAAGCGCAAAAATCGTACGTAAGCGATAATAAAAAATCACAATGAGCAAAGCCGAATTCCATAGCACCGGATGAAGAACAACTTATCCATACTGAGAACATCTTTATAGCTTGAGCCTATCAAAGTAATCCTTGGAAGTGTACTTAAATTTTTGTTAATGTATTTATTGAGATCTATACCCATAACAATTTTTTTACATTTCATTTATTCATTGACTTATTTCAGCTAATTTATGAAGGCTTCAATTTATTTTATTTTGTCTATGAATTTTATTTATTCTTTAGATTTGAACTTATTAATTAAAAGGAATACTAGATTCAAATATTGCAACAGATAATGTATCTGTTGCAACAGATGACACATCTATTGGAAAAATCGAACAGATTTAGACATATGTTGCAACAGGTAGGTAATCTGTTGGAATTTATCAAACAGATCTTTCCACTGTTGCAACATATGGACTTAAATGAAAACATAGAGATAATGCATTAGATGACCAACCTATTGCAACAGATAAACTATATGTCAGAACAGGTAGAATAACTGTTACAACGGAAGGAGAATCTGTTGCACTATAAAAATTCAACTTTCGTTGGACATAAAAAGTTACCACAACGTGTAAAAAGATTAAAGTGAATTAAATTGAAATAAAAAAGGCAGAACCCATCGACGGTGTTCAGTTCAAACACCTAAAATAAAATAGGCATCAAGTAGACAGTGTTCATTTTAAACACGTAAAATAAAATAGGCATCAATTGTGTCAGTCTGGCACATTTTGCTAACTTGCCGTCACTTGGCCCCCAATGGTCATTTTCTCCACCATTGTCTTATATATTCATCTTCCTCCTAAAATTTAATCCTAAATTCCCAAATCTTCTTCTTCATCGTCATCTTTTTTTATCTATCCAAATTCTTCAAATTATTTCTTTTATTTTTTCCAACTGAGCTTGCAATGTCGAGCGCATCTTTCACTATTTATTGTGATAAAGATTTTCGATATTGTAAGTGCGGTTATGAAGCTCTGTTAAAGACTTCTTGGACTCAACAAAATTCGAGTCATAGGTTTTTTACTTGTAAGATTTCAAAGGTAATATTTTTTTATTTAATTAGTTGATTAATTATTGACTTGTAATTATTTTATAATTGTGTTCTCTTTTTTATAGAAATTGGGTGGATGCGATTACTTTGATTGGTATGAAGAACGACACCCTTCATAAGCAAATTGTGTAACTTGGGGTTTGTTGAACAAAGTCAAGGCTTCTGAAGAGAAACAAAATTGAGCAAGAAGATACTACATTGTTATCGTTATTGTTACTGGTTTGGTGTTGTTGGGCATATGGATATTCAAGCCTAATTGATGAAATTTTCATGGTGGTGTGTGTATTTGGTACTGGTTTAGTGTTGTCGAGCACATGGATATTCAAGCATAACTGTTGGAAAATATAAAAAAATTTAGGTATATGTTGTAAAATTTAGGTCATCTGTTGGAAATTATCAAATAGGCTTTCCCACTGTTGCAACAGATTAGACTTAGATTATTAGATTATTCATAGAAATAACATCGGCGTAATACAATAGATGATCAACCTATTGCAACAGATAAACTGTATGCCAAAATAGATTAAATATATTTTACAACAGATTAACAATCTATTGCATTATAAAAAACTCAACTTTCATCAGCAAAAAATTATTGCCAGTATATGTACATGTAATAAAGTGAAGGGTGACTTAAAATTAAAAATTGCTATTTCACAAGCTCTTCTATATACATAGGCTTCAAGCGTCCAGTTAGTACCCTATAAGCCCAGACCTCTTGCAGGTTTGCCACAGTGTTGTCGCATAGAAAAGTTGTTGGCTCGACTATTTCTGTGCCGGTCAGTAAACATTCGATGTGTGCAAGAGCGTACGAACCGCTCGCTTTAGCGGCATCATCTTTTGGAACGATCATTCCCTTGTTTTGACCTTCAAAATCCCATGATTTCTTCATCAACACTTTCTTTGGAAAATGATTCATCAGTTTACTCTCCCTCAACAAGATGGGCAACAGCACCATCAGTGGCTCCACGAGGAGAAAAAGATCAAAATTATCGATGAGAGGTACATTAGAGTCATAAACATTGATCATTCCCTCCTTGAGTACTATCTCAACAGCCCAATGATGTATGACATTCATGCTAATGACTGTAAAAATCCTTTTTGCCTTGATCCAGCTCTTGTCGTGTGGATTTGACCTCTCCCTTCTAACATATTTTATCATTTTTTCTTCATCTGAGACCAACGTAGGAAATAGGAAATCAAGTCCCACACCAAGGGCTAACGCCTCCCCATTGAGTTGATCGTACCTATCCTTGATCTTCTTGCAGAAGTCGAGGTCTATTATCCTATCGACAACATCATAAGCTTCCCGATACATTAATTGCCTTTTTCTCATGAGCCAGAGAATTATGTCAAATGCTATGATATAAGAAGTCAATTTTTAAATAGGTTAGTAATTGTAAAGATGCAATGGATGATCCATCTGTTGCATAGGGTTCTCTGAATCAATAATCTAATGCAACTTATGCAACAGATGGATAATAAGTTGCAACAAAACCACTACCAGTTGCACCAGTATACCCAGCTGTTGCAACAGATGTGAAATTTATTGTGTAACTTCATCTTCATATGGTAGATTAGAAGGGATAGTTAGGCAAGTAAACTTGCCTTGTCCTTGTATGACATACATATATCAATCATAGTCTGGAAGTCTTGGGGGAGGGGGGGGGGGGGGGGGAAGGGAGGCCTGGATCTCTTTTCTCTTCGACGCCAAGTTCCATGCATATGTCCACCTTCTTGACTGGCCCCTAAACTTTAACTACTTTTGGAGAGGGAGGAATTGTAATTTCTTTTGATTTTCGACCAGAGAGTATGCCTCTAATTGCTCTTTTCTTTCTCCTAACCAACACTGTAGGAGTGTGTGGATCCCTCACCTTCTTGGATGGTATGACACACCTTTTTGATTTGAATTCCTTGATAGCTTTAGAGATAGCCTCTACTTTTTCAAAGAGTTTATCCTGTCTATCCTTGCACTCTTCGCATTCGGAACGAGAACACGAGGGTAAAGAGGGGTAAAAGGGACCTAAGTAAGGGCAAAAGGGGTGTTTTCAAATATATTTATTCTTTCTTAAGCATCAACATGCTCATCATCATGTGTGGTAGCAGCATAAGCATGCCTGCTACCAACACTAACAACTCCACCAGAAGAAGCACCTGGATCTGCCTTAGTAAAAGGTTGGTCATGAAAAGCCTCAATATTAGGCTGACCTTGCCTAACTGCTCTTTTTATGATTGTTGCCCCAGTCAATTCCTTCTTTATTAACTCTACCATTGCGTCTGTTATAGTATCAACATGACCTAGAGTATTATAAGAAGTCATCACCGACTCCTCCTCAGTTGGCACGATCCATGGATGCACAACCTATAAAAAAGAAAAAAAAGACAGATGCATTTAAATCATATAATATAATAATTTTTAGAGTTAGGCTATATTTTAAAAAAAGGGCCCATCTGTTGCATAGTTTGCAGTATATGGTTAAAATCTATTTGAGTCTGGTTCAGAGAAACAGAGTAACACATGAATAAGGTGATGCAAAATGTCAATCATTTGTTGCAACAGTTTCATAAGATGGGTAATCGGTTATGCAACAGATGATCTATACATCGCAATAGATGAACAATATGTTATCAGATTACACATCTGTTGCATAATTTGTAGTAGATGGTTAATTTGTTAAGAGTCGGGTTTAGAGAACCAAAGCAACAGATGGGTAATCTGATGCAAGATATACCCTGTCGCAATAGATGTTCTATCTAGTGCATCAGATATAACATCTGTTGCACCAGATATAACAACTGCTTAATATCTTTCTTTGAGTAAAATTATTTTCTTGAAGAAGACATACTGCATCATCCAGAGGGTTAAAGAGATCATTCTCTTAATATTGGTGTTGCTCTTTGCAGCCAACCACCTAAATATCCTTGGATGAGAAACCTCATTCAGGTAATCCATTAACTGCTTTTGGAGGGGAAGAATGACTTCAAATGCTCAAGCTTAAAAAATGTAGACAGGAAGCAAGCAAAAAAAAAGTTGTAATAACTATATTCAATATAAATTAATGGATAAGTAAAATTAGTGAGTAATTTTACCATGAATGCCCAAGGAAAGCTGTATAATGTGCTCGTTCTTGAGGATAGCTTTGTCAGTAAATATTGGACAGTTAAGTAGAAGCTATCATATCCCCAGGGATAATTGTTGAATTTATCAAAATCATCAGTACGCACCAAAAAATCATCTTCTATGACCTTGTTGATGTCTCTTGACAATATAACCAAATGGGCAAACCAAACTAAGCACAATTGCTCCCTGTACTACTCTGGTATGGTTTTATCCTTGAAATCTGTCAACAAATCCAATGCTTTATAGCCACGTCGAGCAATGTCAAGCAACCCATCTATTTTTCCTTGCATTTTCTTGACTTGGATCTTTTGCGGGGTGGTGGTCCTCCTAGACGATGGTATCTTAAGCCCATCACTATGGAAAACTCTTGCAAGCCAAAACAAATAGGCATGCCACAGTAGTTGATCCAGATTTCATCCATCTCCTTTTTCCCCCCTCCTTCATAACTTTATCATCTCCCACATACTTGATCCTGACATACTATCATCATAGAAAAATAGATACGGGCAGAGGGGTCCTCAGGCAGCTCAAGAAAGCGTCCAAAGCAGCTCTTCTTAAAAAGTCCGCCTATGTTTTCGTTTTTCATAATTTTCATAAAATATTCAAAATTTTTCCCCGTCTAACATTTAAGTACAATTTGACCAGTTAGTTGTTTTGCTTCTGGGTCATTTATACGCATCGCAACTTGAAACCTGTCAATACTCAAAGTTTTGACAGGATCATGCTGGGATATCGATATTAATTCACGTCCCATTAGTGATCCATTATCATCATGTTGATGATCATCCTCTTTATCTTTTTCACTCTCTAATTCCTCTTCTTTCTCACTTTCATTTTCTTCATCACCATCTACAAACCCTTGTCCACCTCCCTTAACATTGTTTTCATATCTCTCTTTAGCCTTACTTTTCCCTGACTGAGATTGTTCAGGAAGTTCCTTCGAAACCCTCTATATTGTAGACTTTTTTTTGGATGGTCAGACGTTGATCCACTTTCGCTTTCTTTTCTTTTGGGAGACGTGTTTTACCTACAAACAAAGAAAAACAAAAATTATATTACAATTGATGTATGCATAAATTTTAAAAAATACATTACAAATACTATGAATACCAACACACCAACAAGAACCACCACAAACACCACCAACCAATGCCAACAAATAAATACCACGAATACCGATACCACCGACAGCCACCACAAACACCACCAACCAATGCTACCACCAGTGCCACCACGACGACCACGAACACCACCACCACAAACACCATCCAACAATACCATGACAGTCAACAGAATACTGCGACGTAAACTAGGGATTTCTCAAGTTCTTCCTATGATTTTACCATCAAAACTCAAAATTGTAAACCCATTCTCAAAGATAATACAACTAAAAGTTTTATTTGTCATCATTAACTTAAAAATCCTTATTTTTTTTAGAAAAAATAATAAAAATAGAGCTCTTATCAAACTCTGTTGCCTATGAAGACAAAGAAAATAATTGATACAAGCAAGAATAAAGTAAAAAATAACACCTATATGGTCGAAAATAAGAAGAAAAATGATCTGTTGTGGATAGTTGAGCAAATTTGTTGAGTAGTTGTTGTTTGTACTGTATTGTTAAGTAAGAATAAGAGAGAAAGAGCGAGACCTCAAGATTTGAAATGATAAAATATTTTGTATAGGTTGATTTGTATTTTGGAAAAGAATGACAAGTTTTGAAAATGTTAATTTGGTCTGAATTGATCTTAATTATTTTTAAAATCATAAAATATATGCATAATTTTTAACTCTCTCATCATACAATTGTCAAAAGGGTAATTCAATTGAAATTATATAAAAACAATTGAAGTTGTAGTTGAACGAGTACTTTAGTTGACCCTATGAAAGCTCACCCTTGGTCCTAGATTAATTAATTTAGGTATTATTAGTATAACATATGAACTCAATTGAAATTGTAAAAAATAAATGTTCAACATACTGCATCAGATTTCTTATATGTTGTAAATTATCAATCAGATTAGGTAACAACAGATTATAAATTTTTTGTAAATTATCAAACAAATTAAGTCATCTGTTGCAACAAATTACCCATCTGTTGTAAATTATCAAATGGATTATCATATGTCGTAACAGATTACCTATATGTTGTAAATTATCAAATAGGCGCTACCATTTGTTGTTGCTGACTCTATGAGAACTCACCCCTAGTCCCAGATTATTCAATTAAGGTATTAGCACCCTAGTTCTAGATTAATCAATTAAAGTATTAGTCTAATATATGAGGTAGTAAGAATCGTTTTGGCTCAGATTTATCGATCAACGACTCTGTTCGCGAGAAATGTAGTACCGTCTCATCATGCAATTGCCAAAAGACTCAATTGAAGTTGTAATTGAACCTATGAGAACTCACACCTAGTCCTAGATTAGTCAATCAATGTATTTGTACCCTAGTCCTAGATTAACCAATTAAGGTATTAGTCTAATATATGAGGTAGTAAGAATCAGTTCGGTTCAAAGTGATCGATCAAAGGCTCTGGTAGAGAGAAATGTAATACCATTTTATCATGTAATTGCCAAAAGACTCAATTGAAGTTTTAGTTGACCCTATGATGACTCACATTCAATTAAGGTATTAGTCTAACATATTAACTCAATTGAATTATATATAAACAAATGTTCAACCTATTGCAACAGATGTCTTTTCTGTTGGATCAAATAAAATAGATTATGTAATTTGTTGCAACATATTACACATCTGTTGTAAACTATCAAACATATTACATCATTTGTTGCAACAGATCATGAATCTGTTGTAAACTATCAAATATATTAAGTCATCTGTTGCGACAGATTACCCATCTATTGTAACTTATCAAATTGATTAAGTCATGTCGCAATAGATTACCTATCTATTATAAATTATCAAATAGGTGCTGTCATCTATTGTAGTTAACATTACGAGAACTCACCCCTAGTCCTAGATTAATCAATTAAGGTTTTAGTTGAACATATGAGGTAGTAAGAATCAGTTTGGCTTAGAGTGATCGATCGACGACTCTTGTCGGGAGGAATGCAGTACCGTCTCATCATGCAATTGCCAAAAGACTTAATTGAAGTTATAGTTGACCCTATGAGAAGTCACCCCTAGTCCTAGATTATTCAATTAAGGTATTAATACCCTGTCCTAGATTAATCAATTAAGGTATTAGTTGAGCATATGAGGTAGTAAGAATCAATTCGGCTTAGAGTTATCGACAACGACTCTGGTTGGGAGGAACGCAGTACCATCTCATCATGCAATTGCCAAAAGACTCAATTGAAGTTGTAGTTGACCCTATGAGAACTCACCCCTAGTCCTATATTATTTAATTAAGGTATTAGTACCCTAGTCTTAGATTAATCAATTAAGGTATTAGTCTAACATATAAGGTAGTAAGAATCGGTTTGGCTCAGAGTGATCAATCGATGACTCTAGTCAGGAGTAATGCAATACCATCTCATCATGCAATTGCCAAAAGAATTAATTGAAGTTGTTGTTGACCCTATGAGAACTCAAATTCAATTAAGGTATTAGTCTAACATATGAACTCAATTGAAATTATATATAAACAAATGTTCAACCTGTTGCAATAGATGTCTTTTCTGTTGGATCAAATCAAACAGATTAGGTAATCTGTTGTAATATATTACACATCTGTTGTAAACTATCAAATAGATTACGTCATTTATTGCGACAGATCACGAATCTGTTGTAAACTATCAAACAGATTAAGTCATCTATTTCACTTAAATATTTTAAGATTTTTTTTTAAAAGAAATTTAGGTATTTCTTGTCTGAGATAAAAAATTTAAAATACTAAGGCGGTAAAATATATTACTTGGTACTATTTGGATAACTCAAAAGTCTCATGAGTAAGTAGTTTTATCTGGTCTTTTCAATGTCACCGTCTCCTCGTGCCCCTCAAAAGTTATTAATGAATATTTAAAACCCCCCATATCTAGAACTCTCTCTCCTTCAGTCATAAAGTAGTCTAGACTCAACTCATTACTCTTCTTTATTTTCTATTCTCAATTATCTTTATTTTTTTCCTCTCTTTTCTCTTTTCTTTTGAATGAGGATCCTTTAGGATCTCAACCAATAAATATCTTTTCTCAACTGAACTGGATGTTCTGATTCGTTTGCTTTTTTGACATTGTAGGTACGATTCACTGTTCACTTTTCATCTCATCTTTTTTTTTGTATGTCATTTAAATTAGATATTTACATCTGTTGCTATTAATGATTTATCCATTATCAGTTTTCTATTTATTGAGAAAATTGAAGGAAAGGTAACTTTTAAATCTTGAATGAACAAAATGTTGTTTTTATTAAAATATGCAAGAAAAGTCATCTGTTGGGAGAACTTAAAAAGCCTTGTTGTCAGTATAGTTTTTTTTTATGTCTTTTGTTTGGTACTTTGGTGGTGCTGTTGTTGGGAGTGGTGGTTGTGTTGGAACATGTGATGTTTGTGTTGTGGATGGTGTTGGAACATATGGTATTGTTTTTTTGTTGTTGATGCTGTTGTTGGTGTTGTTTCAACAGTTTCCTCAACTGTTGCAACTGATAAATTAGCTGTTGTAACAGACGGAGCAACTGTTTGAAGAAATCAAACCAGTAGCAAGGCTGGTTTGATTTATTCCAATAGATGACCCATCTATTGCAATATGTCATCCATCATTTGCAACAATGCTTCCACGGTTGAACAGATGAGTAATTTGTTGCATCATGTTGGTCATCTGTTGATTCACTCAATTTTGTGTTACCCTTTGATAGAGTTCTTTTTGTTTTCTTTTTGTTCTTCTCTTGTTTGACATCAAATGTATTTCTCTTGTTAGCAGATAAAAGAAAGTGAAACTGGATCCACTTTTGCCCATCCAACATTAAAGGCTAGAGTAAAGATGGTTTCAGAGAAATAAGCTGCTTGCAGATGGAACCACTTCATATGTGGGAGGTATGTATTACTGATCAACCTATCATGAAAACACACATCTAGTACAATGATTTTGTGAATGTTTGTTCTTTTCCTATTAGGCATTAATCCTTCTAACAAGATATGGCATTTTACAGTTAAGATTGTTATGTTCGAACTGGTAAGGCTGAGGGACCAAGATGGTGGTATCGATACCCCATTACAATTTAATGATGGTTCATGCTTATATTTTTATGTTAAGTTTGGGGAAGGGTTTAAGTTTTTGGCGGCATTGTAAACATCTAATAGTGATTAGACAGGTTTTAATGGTGCAATGGACTTGTTAAAAGGCCTCTAAAGCCTCGCATTGCAACAAACAACGATGGACCTAATAGAAATTTCCCTGGTCCAAATTTATATAGATGGGTTGTTGAAGGAGAATATTATACAACAGAAGGTGTTTGGGAGAAAACCTGTGCGGGAAGAGGGAGGTTGAGAAGGCTATATATCATCTTAGTCCTTGTTTAAGAGGATACACAGGGGGGAAGGAAAGTGTAGCGAAATTAGCTTAGGAAATTGACATAAAAAAGAAAAAACCAGATGAGCTGCAAATGTGAAAGTGTATCCAAAAATGAAAATCCATCAGTCATTGAAGAAAAAGAAGAATACTTAAGAGGAATTGAGCTAGTCACATGATAGATACTGCAACTAGTGAGCGCGGCCTCAACGAAGACCCACAAAATGTAGGACTAAGACTCTAAGGAAGCAGCTTCGTTAGCATGAAAGGTGGTAAGATTGTCGGTCTAAATTGACATGTAGGTTTTAAATTTGACCGACAATCTTACCACCTTCCGTGCTCGCGAAGCTTTTTCCTTGGATTTCTGGTCCTGCACTTTGTGAGATTCTTCATTGAGGCCACGCTCGCTAGTTGCATTCTCGAGCAAAGTGTCCAGCTCCAGTCTTGTGGACCATTCTTTCTTTTTTCATCGACTGATGGATTTTTATATTTTGATACACTTCCATGTTTGAAGCTCATCCAGTTTTTTTGTTTCTCATGTGAATTTGATTGGCCAATTTCACTACACTTTCCTTCTTACCCTGTGTTACCTCTTAAACAAGGTCTGAAATTATATATAGCCTTCTCTACCTCTCCTTTCGTGCACAGGTATTCTTCCAAGCACCTTCTACTATAAAAAAGTCTCCTTCAGCAATCCATCCATATAAATTTGGACCAGGGGAATTTCTATTAGTTCCATCATTGTTTGCTGCATTGGGAGGCTTTGGAGGCCTTTTAAGAAGTCCATTGTGCCATTAAAACTAGTCCAATCACTATTGAATATTTACACTGCCGCCAAAAAATTTAACCCTTCCCCAAACTTGACACAAAAACATGAGCATAAATCATCATTAAATTGTAACGAGGTATCGACACCACCATCTTAGAACCCTCCGGCCCTATCAGTTCGCACCTATCAAACTAAATTGTACAATGCAGAATCTTGTTTGAAGGATCAGTGTCTAATAGGTAAAAAGTTGCATTCATAAAATCATTGCACTTTATGTATGTCTATCACGGTAGCCTGATCAATAATATACATAACTCGCACGCATGAAAATGGGATCCATTGAACACATCTTATTTTTCCTACCATATCTGGACATGTCAGACAGCGTTGTTTATTCATCTGCACGCATGTGATGACTATTAAAATAGAGGTATGAAGAGTCATGACTTTTTATCTTAACACATTCAAAACAACTGATAAATCAAAATCTCCATCTGTTGCAACTTATGAATTAGATGTTAGAAGAAATCAAAACATCTCCTCTAACATATGGTCCATCTGTCGCAACAGATAATCCATATGTTGCAACAGATGGTAAATTTGTTGTGACAAACCAGACTATTTTTTTTCCTATTCATCTACACCCATGTGATTACTTCTTGCTAAAAATGTTTGTTTCAATTTAGTTTTCCTATTTATAAAATCAAGAGAATTTTATTATATTCTTCCAAGATTACCCCTATTATTAAATGACTACATAAAGTATGTTATTCATATTTATACTTTCAAATCATAATTAATAAGGCCAATTTGATAAAATAATCACCTAATTTATATTTTTATTACTTGGTGTGCCAAGCCCATAGGGTCCAACTAATACGAAATGGGGGACTATTAAAAAGAGGTGAAGAGTCGCAAATTTTATCTAACACATTCAAAACAGCTAATAAACCAAATACTTCATCTGTTGAAATTGATGAAGCTGTTAGATGATATCAAAACATCTCCTCCAATATATTGTCTATCTGTTGTAACAGATAATACATAAGTTGCATCAGATGTCTTATTTGTTGCATATACAAACCATCTATTGCAACAGATGGTAAATCTATTTTGACAAACCATCTGTTGCACATTGAATCCATCTGTTACAGCTGATGGACGATCTGTTATGACAGATGGACGATCTGTTGCAACAACTCAATAATAACGACTTTTATCGAGTCTCAAACTGCTATGAAAAAGTGAGAAGTAATTAATGTAAAAAAATCGTGACTTTTCATAAAATACAAAATGCCACCATTTTGAATGTAATTAATACAATGGAGCTGAATAGTCCTGCCTTTTGGCCTGACACATCCAGATTCAATCCTTTATAAATAGGTCCCTCCTTAATCTTCATTCAAATCTACTTATTTCTTGTATTCTTTCTTTTCGTGTGGCATCTTCAACTACTTCTCTTTAAAGAGCATATTCCTTTTTCGTTGAGGCAAGTTTTTTTTAATCTAAATTTACCAGTTGATCGTATACGTTATATTATATTTTGAACTTTTTTCTTTATATTTGTCAATTCATTCCTGTTCTAGATATGGATGATCCTTTTTCAGACATTGCTATTTTATGTGACACAGTGAGGGAACTTCAAAGGCAGGTTAATGACCTGCAGCGCGAGTTGGTTGCTGTGAGAGAGACGATGTTCAGAGAGATGCAGAGGCTGATGAAAGCTCTACTGCTGCGAGTTGATTGGCCGGTTGTCATTAATGATGATGATAATAATAATTAGAATGTATTTTTTCTTGTAGCGTATGCATTTTAATTTTTCTATATTGGATCTATACCTAATGTATTTTATTTTTAGTTTAATGAAAAATTTACTTTTAGTCAGACTTTGGCATTTTAATTCTTATTCAATTTTCATTCTGCTTATTTCTTCTAATCTAATACATATTAATATGTCGACGGTTAGAGGGAATGTTGAATCCAGTAGCACTAGCAATTTTAGTTTTTGAGTTCTTTCAACAGATGGACCATGTATTAGAACCGATTGGTCATCTGTTGGGTTTCTATCAGCAGATTATCCATCTGTTTCGATAGATTTGTCATCTGTCGGAGGAAAACATTCCAGTTGTTTGTGCAACTGTTGAGAATAATTGTGGTCTGATGTATTAATTAGTTTATATTTTGTATCTTTTTATTGATGCATAAATTATTTAAAAGAAGATATTTTATATATTATAAATGATAATATTAGGTTCACAACAATGAGTTAAATATATAAAAGTCCACAACAAATAAACAAACAACAACACAAGTTTCTGTCATTACAACGATCCTGGTAGATTATGATTAGGGCATGTAGTTCTTTTGTGGCCAGCGCACTTACATATGGAGCACTTATTTCTTCTTGATGAAAATGATTCTCCAACTCCACACCTCCTCTTATATGGCTTTCTTATTGGTTTGATAGTGCTTGGGTTAGTATATGGAGGAGGTATTAATCTCTCCATAAGCTCTACCGGAATAACCCAAGATTCTTTGGGAGGCACCGGAGTAATATGTCCACTATATGCCATTTCATATTTTTCCACTGAATAATATTGAGAGGAGTGCTTGTAAGATTCAGGTCCATATTTATGACTGTATTGAGCTCGAAGCGCTGCCATAGCATGTGGACAAGGTATTTTGTCCAAATAAAAAACCCTACACGTACAAAATATTTTTTGAAGATCGACCGTGGCAGCATCACCATGACTGTCGATACAAAATTTGTAATCTGCTATTTTATGAGAGAATAACATATTCTCAAAACTGATGTTCGTTGATATTTTATTTTCGATTTCAAGAACAAATCGGGTTCTTTTTTCGGACACTTAACTGCACATGCCTTTCATTAAAAAAATTGCTATACTTCTGGCTTATTTTTTCAAACATTTCCTTGATAGAAAATTCCCTTTCATCACCAAACAATGAATTCACCAATTCAGCTATGTTTGATGTCATAATATTGTACCTATAGAAAAGAATCACTTAATACGACATCATACTAAACTTGTAAATCAAACAAGACATTAAATTCATAAGAATGTACCTATTTGCTGGACAGAATGCCTGGTTCCATCTCTTGAAACTGACACGTGCGAGAAATTCTGCTACCTTGGGATTCACATCCGCTATTTGATTGAAATGGTCTAAAAACTCCTTTTACTAAATGCTTTAGTTGCTCTATAAAAAAGGTGATGACCCTTTCGTTATGATAGTAGTTTCGAATGTTCTCTCCAAGATGCCTAATGCAACAACCAAAGTAAGCTGAAGTGAAGAAAAGTGAACCCATCTTTGGAATACTTGGATGCCTATCCGATACAAAACACAACTCTTCAGTATCTTCGACGCAGGATCACAATTGTTCAAAAAAAATCCATAAGAGGCATCATATTCCTTATCCGCTACACAAAAAGCGATAGAAAAGATATGATTCTCTGTATCCTGTGCCACCGCCGCTAGCAGAACTCCATTATACCTGCTCCTCAAGAAGGTACGTCGATGGCTATGCATTTTCTCAAATATTGAAAACCTTGAATTTAAGCATCATAGGATAAAAAAATTACTTGAACCTTCCGTTTTCATCCAGATACAATGTCGTCTTACTTTCGGGATTTGTACAACTCAATCATGTAACGGTAAGCATCCAAGACTTCATACCCATGCTTGAGTGTCCCCCTAATCAGGTCCTTGGCAATCCTCATGGCCATATATACCTTCCAATAACTGACCAGGACACCCAAATCCATAAGGATTTGATTGTTCATAAGCCTTGTTGAAAGGCCTTTGACATCAGGGAAACTACTCCTAAAATATTCACTGAGGACCTTTGCCGTGGCATGAGGATTTTGGCCTGAGATGTGCTCCGAACCATATGTGTAATGCTTTTTATGTTTATGAATGGCGAATCTATCAGAACTTGCATACTTTACTGCTCTCAACCACCACGTGCAGTTCGAATTAACACATTTGAAGCAAAAGACACTACTCGAATTAATCACCTTCTTTATTCTGAAATCTTTTTTTCAAGCAAGAAATAAACAAAGTGTAAGATAGTTCATTCTTTTCCTTGAATGACATTCCAATAAAAATGTCAATCCCGTTGTCTTGAAGATTTCCAGACTGTGTCGATTGAAAAGAACTGGACATCCCTTGATCGCATCAACGGGCGTAGGTATTTGATTATTATCTAGAATATTCATGTCTAGATCATCCAACCTATCATCAAAGAAGTCTTCTTTTTCTTCTTTTTCTACGTTCTGGTTCTCATTCTCTATCATTTTTCCAACCATGTACACCTTAACACCGACATGGTTGAATCACTTAGATAAGCGTGCAACCGAAACTGATCGGTTATCTTGAAAGGCAGTACCCTCTGATTTTCAAAGGATCTGTGCATGTAGCTGATGATGAATTCTTTCAGTTGATAATTCAGTCCACAAAAGCTGATGATTAAGTTCAAAAAATCATCATACGAAATATCACTTTGGACTGCCATAACTATCGTCTCTATCATCTCACCCTCCTTCTAACACCATACATATTGATTGCTCTTCTCGACCCATTGACCATGACAATCCACCCATATTGTTATTGATCCCTCCATTAGTGGTACCTAAATAAACTCATTTGTTAAAAAAAGTTGATATTAATTTCATAGTGCCGTGAATGAATCCCAACACATATGTTATCTATTGCAATAGGTAAGTGATCAGTCGCAATAGATTCTTACCTATTGGGATTCATATTACACTCTTGAATATCTGTTGCAATA
Source organism: Capsicum annuum (assembly GCF_002878395.1). NCBI lineage: Eukaryota > Viridiplantae > Streptophyta > Magnoliopsida > Solanales > Solanaceae > Capsicum > Capsicum annuum. The sequence continues at coordinate 56,937,141 of NC_061122.1, forward strand.
GATGGAGCGCCTATTGGGATTGATGTTACAGTACTAAATTACCATTGAAGCTGATTCCAACAGATGAGGGACAGTTGCAACAGATAATTAACCTATTGCAATAGATGACTTACCTATTGCAACAGATTAGTAATCTGTTGTAACAGATATTAGAATCGTGTTAAGGTTCTGTTGCAACAGGTAACTAATCTGTTGTAATAGATGACCCATCTGTTTGACACATCTGTTTAAACATGAATCCAACATATCAGTCTTCCATTAAAACAGATGTCTCATCTGTTGTAACAGATGATTTATTTGTTTAAACAGATGGATCTTATGTTGGATTCATGATTGGGTTCTATCCATTGTTGGAAAACAACAACTCAATAGCAGTTACCCAGATGATAAATTCAACTAAAAATCTTAATTTGACTTACTAACGTCTCGTATGAAGTAATGCCAAAGTGGAAAGTAATGTTCGAAACAAAATTTGACCTAAGAAATTGGTCAAATAGCAACAGTAGCGGTAACAACAACAACAACAAATGATCAACAAGAACAGGATGGAGATGATAATGAAGTAGAAGATGATGATAATGAAGCAGAAGATGATGAATGAAGCAGCAGCAACAATGAACAACAAAAATCGCTAAGAGAGAGAAAACAACAATAGGTGAGAAAAGAGAGAAAGATGTTTTTTTCCCTCCATTTTTTATTATATAGGCTAACATTTGGATCAAAGTGTAAATTTAAAAACTTATGGGTTATTTTCAAACTTTCCCAACTTTCTTAATCCATAATAAAGTAATTGTTATCTCCACCTAATAATTAAGACTTCTGTCACCTACACCTCATTTTAAAACTCTTTTGTCACTTGTGGCCCAAACCCTATGTTACTTATAGTTATAAGTGTATTATATTAATGATTCTGAAGACATTATATTTGTTCATATCAAAAATAATTTTTTTATGGAAAATTTACTAAATATTTTTAAAAAATAAAGATTACTATTTTCTTTTAATATATTTTTAGAATTACTACACTTTATTAAAATTTAATAGGACAGTATAAGAAAATTCAAATATGATATTACACGAGTATAATAACTTTATTGGCTACGCGAAGTATGTATGTATGTTTGTGTGTGTATATATATATATAATATATTAAAAGTGTGAAGACCCTTAAAAAGTGATTTGAACTTTTTGCCCTTCATTAAAAAACTTTGCAATAAACAAAATCGTCTTTTCACCTTTTTTTTAATTGTTATATTATTAAATTAAGGACTCTTATAGTATATGTGAATAATCCTGCTAAAATAAATATATGAAAAGAAATAAGAATCTTAAACTACATAACAAAAAAATTCTAAATTATATACGAGTCCTAAAATATATGGAAAAAAAATTAATAGTCCTAAAATATATGTAAAGAATCATATTTTATTGTAATTAAATATATATGGTGGACATATACGGTCCCATAGGATCTCAATTTTCTTTTACGCTTTTCCACGTTTTTTGGGGGTTTAAAAATGAGCTTTGTTTAATGCCTTTTTTTAAAAAAAATTGCCTTCAAAATAAACTTTTATTCTTTTGTTGTTGATTTAAATTAGGTTTAATAAAATTGAAGATCCTTTAATTTTTAAGATATTTTTGTTTCATAATATTAAATATTTATATTTGTCTCCATAAATAAATTATTATTGATTAATTCTCTAATATATTTGTGCAGATGAAGAAAGATTTATGTGAAGCGTGCGAACGAAAATTTATACCGATCACGAATAAATTTTAACTGTTTTAAGTTTTATTTATTATTCATATTACTTCTATTTCTTATTAAGATTTAATTCAAGTTAATACTCTTGTTAAAATCATACTTACATAAAAAAATATTGAGAGCAAAAGAGTTGATGAACTGTTTCTACCCTGAACTATAAAGGAAATTGCTGAGACACACCTCAACTTAAAAGGGGTCCTATTACTCCCTTGGACTAATTAAAACTATATTGTTGACAACCTTAAGTGCCTACGTGGCACATACGTGTGCCTATGTGAACCTTCAATATTTTGATTCATGTAGTTTGCCACGTATGTGCCATGTAGGCCTTAAGGTAGCCAAAAATACAGTTTTAATTAGTCCAGGGGGTAATAGAACCCCCCTTGAAGTTGGAGTGTGTCTCAGCAACAACAACAATATATCTAGTGTATTCCCACCTACTGGGGTTTAGGAAGGGTAGAGTGTATGTAGTCCATACCACTACCTCAGGTGAAGTAGAGAGGTTGTTTTTGATAGACCCGCGACTTAGAATTAATAACAATATAACAAACACAATACAAAAATACATATATACTTGTATAGTATGCAAAATAAACTAACAACGCTAGCCACAAGATAATACTTGAACTATAAATCTGAAACCATAGACAACACTCAACACCTACTAACAAGAAACTTCAGACACAAATATAGAATACTTCCCTGCTATTACCGACACCCTCCCAACCCCTAACTCTCTACCCTAATTCGCATCCTCCACACCTTCCTGTCAAGGGTCATGTCCTCTATAAGTTGTAACTGCTCCATATCATGTCTAATCACTTCTCTCCAATATTTCTTTGGCCTACCTCTCCTCTACCTAAAATCATCCATAGCCAATGTTTCACACCTCCGCACTGGCACATCAACATCCCTCCTCATTACGTGTCTCAGCAATTTCGTTTATAATTCAGGATAAAAATAGTGCATTTTCTCATAGAAAAATAAAGTAAAAATAGTGATTTGTAATGATAACAAACAAATTATAGTGTCAAAGGAGTATTAAACAAAGTCATTAGTTGGCTAGAAAATATAAACAGAATGGGGATTAGAGCTTTCATGAGTTAGCAAACCAAATTTATATCTGATTTTATTCTTCTATTAAGTTCTTAGAGATGAATGCTACGAATAATTTAAATCACTCAATTTATGTCTTAGTGTCGTCATCAAAACTCTAAAAATATATTTTTTCTTTCAAAGTTTGATATTAAATAATTAGTATTTCAACGTTTCATTTTAAATAATTTTTTTCATATATTTGTTTCATAATTTATAATTATTAGTCTTGGATGATAAGGTGCATGACATGAAATGTGATTTTACTTGCTTTGATGTGGGTGGTATAGAAAGATAGAAATAAGAGATTTTTTGAAGGGTTTTCTCTATCAAGAAATTAGCTTTAAGTGACTTTAAATGGACCCAATTTATAATAGCAGGATTTTTCAAGGCGGATCACGTATATTGTTTGATATAAATGATAGTAATTTATTCGTTTATGTATACTTATTATTATCGTCATATACGCGTGCGAAGCACGTACACTTGATTTGAACTTTTTGCCGTTAGAAAAGATTCTACAATAGATAAAATCATCTTTTTACTATTTTTCATGAATTATTATTTAATTATTTTTATAATGTTGACTCCTATAATATATGGAATCAATCCCTTAAAGTATATGATAATAATTCCTCTTAAGTTAGGAATCTAAAATATATGGTAAGAGGTGACTTTTATTTTGTAATCTGTAGGTTTAGTTGTCCAATTTCACCTATATATTTATATGAATTCATACAAAAATTCAATCCCATAACATGGCAAGATCTAAATGAAATCAATATACTTTCGTGCAAAGTAACATAGGTATGTTTGTTTATTTACGTGACTACTACTTAATATAGGTTTGTTTGTTTATTTACGTCACTACTACTACTTATTTTATTTGTTTTGATTTGTGCGCATAAAATCAAACTTATGTTGATTATATGTTGTCAATCTCCCATTATTTTAATTTTTTTTTATATGATTGGATTTTTTAAAATTTACGTGTGAATACACACACATACACACACACATATATATATATAATTATTCACTAAGTGTTTTTTCTTTGTTGTAGCTGAACTTGGCGGTTTGATCAGTTTCAGCTTCCTTCACATTAAGTTTAAAATGCTTGTCATGAGGAGAATTTCCATAAAGCAACTAAAGAAATAGCAAAGAGAAATCGCATGGGTTCTATGAAGGTGTAATTGCTCAGTTGAACTTTTAGTTTGAAAAACGTATCACATAAATCTTTTTTCTGGTGATGACTGCTTTTTGTTTTCTACATAAGCTGATAATCTTAGTCTACGAGGAGTATACTGAGAAATAATTTAAAGTAAGCTCTTATAGAAATTGTGTCACTTTGAAGTTAGAAAAAAAAATTATAGATGTTTTCGTATAGTTAGATGGGATTAATTACCTAAAGCATGAATCTTTACAAGTAGAAAAAGACAAAGAAAAACGTTGAAACCTACAAGATCTACACCTTGAAGGTGCTGAAGCAGGTTCAAATATCGATATTTTCAGTAAGTCGATGTATATAATAAATAGTTCATTAATGATATTTTGAGAAGCTTACTCAGGAATATTTTAAATTGTCTAGGATCAACAAGAAGTCAACTATGACATCTATGAAAATTCACACTATAATGAAACTTGTTTTGCATGAATTGGCTAAGCATGTTGTTTTCTTAAGGGGCTAAGGTTGTTATTAAGTTCACTAGCTCTTAGTAGTTGAATTTGGTAGCTTTTTGGATTAGGGTCAATGTAAAGCTTGGTGGTTTTTCATGTTTGTTTGTGAATTAGCCTTAGTAAGACTACAACTAAATGAATGAAAGTTTTTTAGTTATTGAAAAAAATATGAAAGATGGAAAATTTATTAATTAACCAAATATTAATTACCTTATCATTTTTAACTTGGTTTAATGTGTCTAAATTTCAATAGTAATATATTGAAGAGTTATATCACATGGAGCATAACCTTTTTGCTATTTTGAAATACGAGATTAAATGTTTTACAATAACAAGTCGGTACACTAAAGCTTCCAGAAAATACAGAGGTACAAGGATGACCAAACCACAAGGATCTAGGATAAAGTTGTTGCGTACAATAAAACATTAGGATCTAGGGTAAAGTTATTGCGTACAATAAAACAATCTTTGATATACTTTTACCTTTTTATCATTTATTAAGATGGTGGCACATTCAATTAATAAAATTCTACTTGAAGTAGTATTTGTATTAAAAAATATAGCATAAAAAATGGCTCTATAAAAGGATAGAATAGGAACATTACAAAGTTTAGATCAGAGTCCTTTTTCTTCTTGCAGTTGAAATTTTGAAATTGAGTGACTGGGGATCAACTAAAATACTTGAAGATGTCCATTATTTAATGATCGAGATGATGATAGAATTAGAAAAATTTTGTGAAATATAGGGTGGATCGATGAATACGACACTTGAATAAACTAACAAAAATCATGGATGCATATCTGATGCAGTGGATCTACAAATTAAATCTTACATAGTAATAAGGAGTTACATATTATAAATGTAATTTCTTTTTAAACATTAAACAACACATGCAGCGCTGCTTCTCCCTTTTTTGATTTTTTTTCTTGTTCTTTTCAAATTTTCTCTTTCTTATTTGTTTATTAATTTATAATCATATATAACCTAAAAATGAGTGGTTTATTTCCCCTGTATAACATTGTGTATACATAGTCTAAATCATTTCTTTTAAAATTACTCAATATTTACTACCATTTTTACTACCTACTATTATTATACTTAATTAATAATAATTATAATTACAAGTATGACTTTTCGTTATATCAATGAAATTATGAAAGTGCTTAAATGGAGAACTTAAATCAGGTAAAAGTTTAAAAATTTGTCTATTATTTTTTAAAATAAATAAAAATCTATCTATTGCTAATTCATAATCTATTCATAGTAATTGAATTTTGATAAATTGTACAGAGAGACAAATTGCGTTTCTTATGTCAGGTTGGGATAATTTATTTTCCGTATCCAACATCTTCTAGTAATATGTTTTTCATAGAACACGAGTACTTTAATGTAATTAAATTTACTTTAATGCAGTGGCGGTGGATTTAGGATTTCACTCCGGAAATTCAAAAAATAAAAATGCAATGCATGAGATTTAAACTTGAAATCTCAAGGTGAAATTTCAACCTCCTCAATAATTAAGTCAACATCTTATGTTCAAGATGTTCAAAATCTATAATTATACATAAAAAAATATTAAAAATGCCCTTCATATATAGTGTAATTTTTTTGCTTTGCTGATGGGCCTCGGGTGAATCTCCTCGACATCCTCTAAATCTGCCCTTACTCAAATTTCTTTTTGAATAATTCAAAGATACATTATTTATTCGTGATATAACAATGGCTTTACATATTTTTCTATGTCAGTTTCTCTAGAAACTTGAAGGAAAGGTGTCTTTTAAGTTTTGAATGAAGGATTGATGACATTGACCAACTTAAAGGGTCAAATATAATTAGAAAACTTGATTAAGTTAATTGTGGACTTGATTAATATCTTCAAAACTTTCTAATATTTTAAAAAATACAAATCAACCCACACCCCTCTCCTCTAAATCAACTGTCTTTCTACCCTCTCTCTCTCGGCAGTCTCTTAACTCTCTCTCAACCAACAGTTCTGCAAAATTTCTCCCTTTAAGCTCCGGCGAAAAATAGATAAGCGAGTTTTTTTTCAACTTTCAACCTCAATCGACGTGAAGAAACAGATAAACTTGAGCTAACTTCTCCTATGACAACAACTTCAAGTTCTTCGTCGTCCTATTTCTTCTTTCACAGGTAAAAAATTATAACTTGAGCCAATTTCTTTTCTAGATTGGTTAACAATTTTAATATTTTTGTATTAAATTTGAAATGTGGACTAAATAAAACCTAATTTCTGACATTTCTTCTCAACTCTTTCTAGTGTGAAATATAATTTTTTATTGTTATTGTAGTTCTTGTTGTTGAACTTTTGATTCGATTTGTTGGTGATTTTTTATCACTGTTGATGTTCTTGTGCATGTGTTGTGTTGGTGTTGCTAGGTTGATTTATTATTTTTCTTGGTAAAATAGTGACACAATAGATGAACCATCTGATACAATAGATGAACTATCTGATGCAACTGATTAGCTATCTGACGCAATAAATTAGCCATATGATGCAACAGATAAACCATCTGACATAACAGATTAACCATCTGATGTAACAGATTAACCATCTGATCCAACACATGAAATATCTGATACAACAAATTAAACATTTAATGCGACAGATGAACACAATAGATCATTCATCTGTTGCGACAGATGACTTTTTTGTTTGGAAGAAATCTAAATAATATTGATCCAATAGATAACTCATTTGGCAACAGATGAGTGATCTGTTTCAATAGATATGTAGTCTATTTTTATTATTTCTAACGAATTACTCATCCGCTACAACATGTTGCTTATATGCTGCAATAGATATCCTACCTAGTGCAATAGATGAGTGATCTCTTTTTATTATTTCCAAAGAATTACTTATTTGCTGCAATAAGTTGGTTATACGCCGCAATAGATAACCTACCTGGTGCAATTAATGAGTGATCTATTTTTATTATTTCTAACAGACTACTCATCTTCTACAATAGGTTGGTTATTACTGCAATAGATATCCTACCTGGTGCAATAGATGAGTGATCCATTGGGAATAATAAAAATAGATCACTCATCTGTTGCACCAGGTAGGATATCTGTTGCTACCTGGTGCAACAGAAGAGTGATCTGTTATAATTATTTCCAATGAATTACTCATCCGCTGCAATAGGTTGGTTATATGTTGCAACAGATAACATTTTTAGTGCAACAGATGAGTGATCTATTTTTATTATTTCCAATGGATTACTCATCCGTTGCAACAAGTTGGTTATATGTTGAAATAGATAACCTTCCTGGTACAATAGATAAGTAATCTATTTTTATTATTTCCAACGGTTTACTCATCCACTGCAACAGTTCAGTTATATGTTGCAATAGATAACATACCTGGTGCAATAGATGTGTGGCCTGTTGGAACTATTATTTTACTGTTTACATGTTAGATTTAGTGTTATCCTTTTTTAGTGATGCATTAATCAACTATAATCCATTTTATATTTCTATTAAATTAAGATAATATAGCTCCCAAGTAAAGGAACAAGTGAAGCAGCTAGTCTACATCCACCACTTTATGAGCTTGCTTTACAAGCATTATCTCAATTAGGAGCAGAAAATAATGAACACGGGAAGAAGAAATATTTCAAAAAAGATGATCCAAATGCTAATAGCCCTTCCGCCGAAGAGCTGGTCAAAACCTTCTGTATTGATCATTGTCCTATGAGAATGCAGTGCGATGGTGCCACAAATTTAACGGATGATTTCGTGGTTAAGTCATCCATGGGAAAATCTTTCGACGCCTTCATGAAAATATTTCGAGAATAAAAATTGGATTCTTATTTCAGGGAAAATTGCTTTAGGTAATATCTTTATTTGTCGGAGGACAACAATGCTCGTTTCCAAATAAAAATGGTATATAATCTTCTCAAGCGTAGGTTTATGTATGAAAACTAAGATAATATAGATGAGGTGTGGATAAATTACTGTGGCATGCCTGTTTATTTTGGTTGGAAGGAGTTTTTCATAGTTACTGGACTAAGATGCTATCCTCCTCCTCCTTCTCAAGTTATACCTACTCTAACCCAAAAAAACACCCCGCACCCCCTAAAAAGGCAAAGGCAAGTCAAGTGATCGTGATGATCTAGTGTCCATTATTGGTCCAAGCCTCAAAACTAAAAATTTGATAAAAGCGTTGAAAGGTAAAAGACTTTCGAAGAAGCGCAAACAATTATTGTTCTTGGTTTGATTTGTACATAATATTCTTTGAGCGAGAAACGTTAACAACAACATAAGCCTCGATTTAATAAATCTCTCTGAGGATCTTAAGGAATTTAATAGCTATAATTGGGGTTATGAAAGGTTCAAAATGATTGTCAAATATTTGTTGACTCTGTTAACACCAAAGGCAGTCAACTTATATGGATTTCTATGGGCTTTCATGGTAAATATTTCTTTTATTATGAGATGATTCATTTTTTATTCAATATTGCTTTTGATTTATTGTCGTTATGTTATAGACTTGAGCATTTGAAGCCATTCCTTATTTGAGACAAAAAGTGAACTACCAGGAAGAAGTTTTTTGTCCAATAATTGTGAGATAGTTGTTAGCCAAAAGTGATAAAAATACAAAATTTCTTGATCTTTTCAATCCCCCAAAGGAAGCAGTAAGTCTAATTCTAATCAAGTTTTTATTTTAATTAATGATTATTTTAAATGATTTCATAATTTTTCTAATATATGTACTAATTTATTTTAGATTGTCCATCTGTGACTTGTTTTGACCAATCGAGAGTTGAAGATGTCATTTTTTCTTACTTTATGGTCTGTGCAAATTTTATCGAATCCTAAAGTTGCTGATAGAATAAAAATGAAACTGTTTGGAGCAACAACCATCACAAGAAAAACAATTTTGGATGGCTTGTTGTTGATGATGATGGTAGTGGTAGTGGTAGTGGTACTGTTGTTGGGGCTAATGATGCTCCTCTTATAGTTTTTGAAATAACAAGCCATTATAATTATGATCATACTGGTTATGCAGATTTTTTCACTTCTAGCGAATGTTCTACATGCAAATGTTAAGATTGTAAGGCGAAACATGATGGAGTGATTAATGCTATTAATGCACTAACTGCTTCTGTTTAGAAAATGACATCTAAGAGGGGTGTCATTCCATCAAAGAGGATTTTATATTCATACACTTCACTAGAGATCAAGGTGGCTAAGAGGAGAAGGAAAGATATTACTAGAGCATCATCAAGCATTGAAAAAAGCAAAATAACAATACCTCTGTCTTTGTCTTGCACCGTTGTTCAATATACAAGGGCCACAGGAGAGCAGCATGAGCTGAAGAAGGTTAATGTATATCATCTGTTCCAACAAATAAACAGGCACATATCTGTTTCAATAGATGATACATCTGCTGAAAATTATCAAACAGGCATATACATTTGTTACAACTGTTGTCTAACCTGTTGCATCAGATGCGTTATCTGTTGTAATATATGTCGGTCTATTTCAATAAATCAAATAAATTTTTATACTATTTTAATTTGTATCAATAGATGAGCCTTATGTTGCAACAGACGGGTCATCTATTCAAAATTATCATATCGTTTTGTTTTACCTGTTCTAATTTATCCCAACAGACAATCCATCTATTGTAATGTATGATTTATTTATTGCAATAGACAGACAATCTATTGTATATCTGTAATTAGCATTGATAATTGTGTCTTTTCAGGTGGATGTCATAGTAGAAGCTACTGCTGAAGAGCATAATATCACAGTTGATAATCCATCAACTGCTTTTAAAGAAGAAGAAAAAGTAGAGCCTGTCAGTTTGGGAAAATGGAAGAATTACCCATTTGAAGGGTTCAATACCTCGAACGAGGCTCCAAGAAAACTAAAAAAGTTGATCAACGACTATTCAGATAGATTGCTAATGGACTGTTAAAGCATCATGCCGGCAGGTACATAAATTAATTTTAAAGATATTGATTGATACAATTCTTGTTGTAAAAATATGACATTAACACATATAAATCATCATGTAGAAAACAAAATAACGAACACTACAAAGTGAGCTAATCAAGTCTTAGTTTTGATATGTTCGACTTTGTTGTTCCACATCTCGAAATGATGAATTGGTTCTATTGATGTCACAGCCCCAAACTTGCTAGAATGATGAGGTTTAAATGCCATACATATTACTATTAATTAATACTCTATTTAATTGCATTTGTATATTAATTTTTTCATCGCATAATCTGAAATGTTTGATAATATGTGTAGCACATCGTTGTCATTTTTTACTACCTTTGAAAGAAGGACAAGTTACAAACACAAGAATAATATAGATACACGACAGGAAATTATTTGTTCAAAGTTTACATCAATAATACCTACGATAGGTATTGTCAATAACAGTCGAAAGTTTCTCAAAATGAGGAATGCTTAATCAACATCATCAAAAGTTTTAGCATTCCAGCTGCCTTACCTTGGAATTTGGTCGATGAAGTGTACATCCCAATCTATTGTTGTGATAAATTCTATTAGTTGTTGGCTTTCGTCGTTCTAAAAGAGAGGCGCATCCAAGTTTATGACTCGATGTCGAGAATGAGACATTTTGGATCATCGTTTGAGATACAAAAGCTGGACAAAATATTGCTTACTTACCTTGATATGAGTGAATTTTTGGACCAAAAGATTCGTCCTGATTGGTCGACGATTGAAGCAGACCAGGATAAAATGGGTAATCCATTTGATGTATAATATGTTGAAGGAATTGCTCAACAAACCATTGGCAGCTTGTAAGTATAAGTATCATGATTTAATTTCATTTCATAAATTTCACAATGCTTACATGAACGACAAGATATGGATTATCTATTTTTGTAAAACACAGGGATTGTGATCTTTTTTTTGCCGTTTACGCTGAGTATTTGAGCGATGAATTACAAGTACCAAATGATGGACTTGATGCTGGATTACCCCGCCAAATATATGCTGCTCTTTTATGGAAATACAGAGAAGCAAAATCTCAGAAACCGTGAGCAAGCGACATTAAAGATCTACGATGACCAAAGCAAAATTCCGTAGCACCGGATGAAGAACAACTTGTCCATATTGAGTAGATCTTTATAGATTGAGTTTCTCAATGTAATAACCTATCCTCCTTGGTTAACTTATTGATTTATTTGTAGAGTAGATCATTTGTACCCATAATAAGTTTTTTACATTTCACTTATTTGTTAAGTTATTTCATGTAATTTTCGAAGGCTTCAATTTATTTTATGGTGTCTATGAATATAATTTAATCCTTAGTTTTGAACTTGTTAATTGAAATGGAATACTAGATTCAAATATCGCAACAGATAATATATATGCTGCAACAGACGACATATCTTATCAAATAGATTTAGACATATGTTGAAACATGTAGGTCAACTGCTGGAAATTTATAACAAGTCTTCCTATTTTTTTGATGTGTTCTAATAGATTACCCATCAGTTTCAACAGATAGATTATATATTACAACAAATTATATATCTGTTGCAACAAACAGACATAAGTATTTTCATAATGCAACAGATGACCAACCTATTGCAATAGATAATCAATCTGCCACAATAGGTATGATATCTATTACAACAGATATACAATCTGTTGCATTATAAAAATTTAACTTTCATCAGACAAAAAAAAATTGCCACTACAATGTAAAGTGAAGTGAAGTGACTTGAAATAAAAAATTATTATCATTTTCGTCTCTATCTTTGTACATATTCTTCTTTAAACACAGGCTCCAATCATTTAGTTAGTACCCCATAAGCCCAAACTTCTTGCATCTTTTCCACAATAGCATTGCATATACCAGCCATTTTTATGCCGGTCAGCAAACACTCGATGTATGCAAGCGAGTACGACCCGTATGTGGCACCAATTTTAGATTTTTGAAGGTGGATGTTCTTATTCGACCTTCATAATCTCATGATTACTTCTTCAAGACTTTTGTCGGCAAATGATCCATGAGTTTACTCTGTGTCAACAACTTGGGGAACAACTTCAAGAGTAGCTGCACGTGGCTTAAAAACTTGGCCTCCTTGAAGATAGGTAAGTTGAAGTCATAAACCTTAATCTTTCTCTCATTGAGTAGTATCTCAACAGCTAGAAAATATTTGACTTCCACATTTATGACTGCAAGGATTCTCTTTGCGTTGGTCCAGCTCTTTCCATGTGGATATGATCTCTTCCCTCTTACATAGTTAATCATGTCTTCATCCTATTCGAACGTAGAAACAAACTAACCGATTCCCCGGCCGCCAGGACCAGTTTGACTACGGAGAGTATCGTACCTATTCTTGAAATTATTGTAGAAGTTGAGGTCCATTATCCTATCGACAGCATCATAAGCATTCGGGTATGCTAATTTTCTGCCCCTCATGAGAGCAGAGAATTTCATCAACATACTGTGGTATAAGAAGATAATTTTTAAATAGGTTAGTAATTGTAAAGAAGAAAAATACAGTGGAAATATTCTATTACAGATGGTTCTCTGAATCAGTTCACAGATTACCCAGCTAACGCAACTTATGTAACAGATGAGTATTATGTTGCAACAGAATACCCAGTTGTTACAACAGATTACACATCTGCCGCATAGCTTCTTCTTCATAGAGTAGACAGGAAGGATAGGTTAGCAAAAGTAAACTTATATTGTCTATGCACTACTCAAGCACATTTGTCATACTCGTGAAGTCTTTGGCATTAAATGAATGCATGGTGTATTCCTGTGGAACCTTCATCTTGTCAGTCATGATTTTTTGCAGTTCCTTCTTCTCTTGGTAGCCAAGTGTCATGTATATTTCCACCTTCTTCAGTGGTCCCTGAACTTTAACAACTCTTGGAGTGGGAGGAGTTGTAATTTTTTTGGATTTTCGATTGGAGAGTACTTAGCTAATTGCTCTTTTCTTCATCCTAACCGTCGCTGTAGGAGTGTATGGCTCCCTCACCTTCTTGGATGGTATGACACCCCTCTTGGATTTTAAATTCTTGGCATCTTCAGCAATAGCCTCTAGTTTTTCAAGGAGTTTATTCTCTCTATCCTTGCATACTTTGTATTTGCAATGAGAACATGAGAGTGGAAAGGGGTGAGAAGGACCTGTGCAAGGGGTGTTTCCAAACATATTTTTTTTAGCACCAACATGCTCATAATCATGACTGGCAATAGCAGCAGTATTAGGATGTCTTCCACCATCATCAACAACTCTACCAGCAACACCCCCAGAAGAAGCACACGGATTTGTTGTAGTAGGTTTGTCATGAAGAGCTTCAACATTAGACTGACCTTGCCTAACTACTCTTCTTATGGCTATTTCTCCAGCCAATTCATTCTTTATTAATTCCACCGTTGGGTCTGCTTTTGTATCTCATCCCCAACTTTTGCTAAGTCACGATCTAAGGATACACAACTAATAAAAAATAGAATACATTTAAATCATTTCATATAATAATAATTTGCAAACAGTTGGGTTATATGTTAACACAACCAACTTATGCAACAGATGATCTATCGGCCGTAATAGTTGATATGTATGTCACAACAGATTGACAATATATTACATGAGATTACCCATTTGTTGCATAATTTATAGTAGATGGGTAATCTGTTGAGTCAGGTTCAGGGAACCAGAGCAATAGATGGTTAATTTGTTACAAAATATGGATTGTCTATCGCAACAAATTGCCCATCTGTTTCACCAATTGTAGTTCACGGGTAATCTGTTACAAAAGAAGACCTATCTATCACAATAGATGTAACATATATTTTAATATTTTTCTTTGAGGCAAATTATTTTAGTTGAAAGAAGACGTACTGCATCATCCAGAGGGTTAAAGATATCAACCTCCTTAATTTTTGGGTTGTTCTTTGCAGCCAACCACCTAAGGATCCTTGGATAAGAAACCTCATCTGGATAATCCATTACCTGCTTTCAAAAGGGAGGAATGACTTCAAATGCCTAAGCCAAAAAAATGTAAACAGGAAGCAAGCAAAAAAAAGTCATAATAACTATATTTAATATAAATTAATGGATGAGTAAAAATAATGGTCAATTTTACCATGAAAGCCCAAGAAAAGCCATATAATGTGATCGTCCCTATGGATAGCTTTGTCAGTAAATATTAGACAGTCAAGTAGTAGCTGTCATATCCCTAGGGATAATCGTTGAATTTCTCAAAATCATCAGCAAGTGCCAACAAATCATCTTCTATGACTTTCCTGACGTTTCTTGCCAATAAAATGGAATGGACAAACCAAACTATGCACAATTTCTCCCTGTAGTTCTTTGGTATATTTTTATTCTCAAGATCTACCATCAAATCCCCCGCTTTGTATCTATGTCGTACAACAATGCCCAACAACCCATCTTTTTTTTCCTTGTGTTTGTTCGACCCTTTGTGGGGTGTTTCCTTGATGAGAGGCTCTTTTGGCAATCGGATATCAAGCTCGTCACTATGGCAAACTCTTTCAATCCAAAACAAACTGGCATGCCATAGTAGTTGATCCAAATTTCATCTATATTTTTTTTTGCCCTCCTTCGGATCTTTATCATCCTTTGCGTACTTAATCCTACACTTGAGAAGACCATATACCATGCTCATTTAGAAACAGAGAGTACGGTCCTCAGGTAGTTTAAGAAAGTATGCAAAAGCAACTCCTCTTAAAAAGTTCATCTATGTTTTCATTCTTCATAATACTCCTAAATTTATCAAAACATTTCCCCAACTGATATTTAAGTATAAGATCACCAGTTTCTTCTTTAGGGTGATCTATCGGCATCACAACTCGAAACCTGTCGATAGTAATGGTTTTGATAGTATCATGCTGGGATTTCAATATTAATTCACGCCCCATTTGTGAGAGGGATTTGTCACTTTCCTCATCTTCATTTTGCCTTGACCGAGATTGTTCAAAAAGTTCCTTCGAATCTACCTGTACTCTAGTTTTTTTCGTTGGGTTTCGCTTTCAGTTTCTTTTTTTTTGGGAGATATCTTTTAACTACAAATAATATAAAAAATAAAAATACGTTGCATTTGATGTTGGCATAATTTTTTAAGAAAAGTTAAGACAAATTTCAATAAATTATTCTATGCCACATTACAAAAAAATACTTCAACGGATAACCCATCAATTGGAATAGATGAGGAATCTGTTTGAAAACCTATTTAATATCTCCCAACAGATCTTCCACCTGTTGCAACAGATGGACCACCAAGACCACTACTAAGACCACAACCAATGCCACCACCAATGCCACTAAGACCACCACCAATGCCACTAATATCAACACCAAGACCACCGACACCACCACCAAAACCACAAATACCGACACCAACACCAAGAGACACCAACAATACCACAAACACCATCTAATAATACCACGATAGTCAATAAAATACTGAGATAAAAAATAGGATTTTCTTGGGTTCTTTCTACCTTTTTAGCATCAAAATTCAAAATTGTTAACCCATTCTCGAAGATAACACAATTAAAAGTCTTCTTTTTCATCATTACCTAAAAATCCTAATTTTTAGAATAAAGAACAAATTTAGCAATCATCTTGAACTTTATTACCTGTAAAGACAGAGAAAACGATGGATACAAGCAAGAACGAAGTCGAATATAACAACTATGTGGTCGAAAATGAGGAGAAAATTGATTTGTTTTGAAGGGTTGAGCAATATGTTGAGTAGTTATTTTTTGTATTATTGAGAGAGAAAAAAGAGCGAGAACTTCAGATTTGAAATAAGGAAAAGTTTTTCACGCAAATGGATGATTTGTATGGGTTGATTTGTAATTTTAGAAAAGAATGACAAGTTTTGAAGTTGTTAATTGGTTCGAATTGATCTTAATTAATTTTTAAAATTTTAAAAGATATAGTTTTTAAAATATTAAGTTAATGAGAATCTTTTCAACTCAGAGTGATCCATCGATGACTCGGATCGAGATAAACGCAATACAAACACCATGCAATTGCAAAGACTCAATTGAAGTTATAGTTGACCCTATGAACTCATCCCCTGTTCTACCTAAATCAATTTAGGTACTATCTTAACATTAAGCTAATGAGAATCTTTTCAACTCAGAGTGATCGATCGACAACTCGGGTCAGGGAAATACAAACACCATGCAATTGCAAAGACGCCATAGAAGTTGTAGTTGACCCTATGGACTCATTCATACCTAATTCTACCAAAATCAATTTAGGTACTAGCTTGCATTAATTTAAGGAGAATCTTTTCAACTCAGAGTGATCGATCAATGACTTGGGTCGAGATGAACACAATACCAACACCATGCAATTGGAAAGACTCAATTGAAGTTGTAGTTGACCCTATGAACTCATTCTTTCCTAGTTCTACAAAAATAAATTTAGCTACTTACATTAAGTTAATGAGAATCTTTTCAACTCAAAGTGATCGATTGACGACTCGGGCCGAGATGAACGCAATACCAATACCATGTAATTGCAAAGACTCAATTGAAGTTGTAGTTGACCCTATGGACTCATTCATCCCTATTTCTACCAAAATCAATTTAGGTACCAGCTTAACATTAAGTTAAGGAGAATCTTTTTAACTCAGAGTGATCAATCGATGACTCGGGTCAGGATGAACGCAATACTACACCATGCAATTGCAAAGACTAAATTAAAGTTGTAGTTGACCCTATGAACTAATCCTTAGTTCTACCTAAATCAATTTAGGTGCTAGCTTAACATTAAGCTAATGAGAATCTTTTCAACTCAAAGTGATCGATTGACAACTCAGGTCAGGATGAACGTAATACCAATACTAAGGGTGTTCATGGGTTGGTTTGGATCGGTTAGTGGTTAAAAACATATCCAAAATCAATTTAGTCAGTTTTTGAATTTCTAAAACCAAATCAAATCACAAAAAGAAAATAACCGTCGGTTTGGTTCTTATCGGTTTGGTTTGGTTTTTTCACTTTTTTCGATTATTGACTAGCCTACTCCAACCATATCTAGAATAAACTCCTTTTTTAACCCATAGAAAATATTATAACATTGAACAATTTCTCATGAAATATTTGTATAGTGAGGAACAAATGACACTATAAACTCTTAAAAATCAGAAAAAACACATTAAATAAAACCAACATTGAGATGAAAAGCATCAACTTTGTATTGTAGGCACTAAGATTATCCAATAACACACAAAAACATACATGTACATTGTAAAATAGAGCTTTGTATTCTGTTGCAGTGTATTGCAAGAAGAGATAGAGTTGGGAAAATTTGAGTTATCTGTTTATTTTAAAGACTAGCTAGGTGAGCTAATCATATAGGAAAATGATTGAATAAACAAGGAGACATAAAACTACCATTTGAACCAGGGACCATGGTTACTCGTATTGTAAAATCTAAAGTAGAAAAAGTAAGGTAGGGATCGTAGGGTTAACTTATTAGTAATAGTAGGTAGAGTTGGGCTTGAGTTTGGGGCTTTGGGCATTGGGCTACAATATTGGTTGGGCTAGACATAGATTGAAATTTAGATTTAGATTAAATTTAAAAAAATATTTATATTTTATTTATAAATTATATATAAAAAATTATAGTATATATATATATATATATAAATTATCGGTTCAGTTTTCGTTATTTTCACGGTTTTTTTAAGTAAAACCATAACCAAACCAAATAGCATCGATTTTTTAAAATTTAAAACCAATCCTAACTAAAACAAACCAAACGTCGGTTTTTTTAATTGGTTTGGTTCAGTTTACGATTCATTTTGGTTTTTAACCGAACCCATGAACACCCCTAACCAATACCATGTAATTGTAAAGACTCAATTGAAGTTGTCTTTGGCCCTATGAACTCATTCATTCCTAGTTTTACCAAAATTAATTTAGGTACTAGCTTAACATTAAGTTAATGAGAATCTTTTCAACTTAGAGTGATCGATCAACAACTCGGGTCGGGGCAATACCAACACCATGCAACTGCAAAGACTCAATGGAAGTTGTAGTTGACCCTATGGATTCATTCATCCCTGATTCTACCAAAATCAATTTAGGTACTAGCTTAACATTAAGTTAATGAGAATCTTTTCAACTTAGAGTGATCCATCGACGACTCAGATCGTGATGAACGCAATACCAACACCATGTAATTGCAAAGACTCAACGAAATCTTTTACAACAAACGACTGAGCTGTTGGAAATTTTCAAATAGATATTCATATATGTTGCAACAGATGACACATCTGATTTAATTATCAAATAAAAAATTACATATGTTGCGACAGATAACTGAGCTGTTGGAAGTTTTCAAACATATATTGATATCCGTTGTAACAGATGACATATCTGATTTAATTATCAAATAAACATTTGCATCTGTTGTTACAGATGACTGAGCTGTTGGATTTTTCAAACAGATATTGATATCTATTGCAACAGATGATATATCTATTTTAAAATCTTTCTCTTTTAATTTTCAAGCGAGCTTCTATTCGAAAGAAGAAAGATAGATAAAATAGTACTACTAAAAGCGGTAAAAAATATTTATTGGATAACTCAAAAATCTCATTAACTAGTCTTATCTTATTTGTTTAATGTTAATTAATAAAAATTTAAACCCACATCTACATCTAGAATTATCTCATCTCTCCTTCAGCTCTGAATTTATTTTATTCATCTCTCATGTTTTTTTTTCTCTCCCTTTTTAGGTTTATCACAACCTTTTTTTCTTTTTTTCTCCTCTTTCTCATAAAGATCCTTTCTGATCTAAACCAATCCATATCTTTCCTCGACTGAAATTATTGTTTTGATCCCCTTTGGACATTGCAGGTAAGGTATGGTTCACTATTGCTCTTTCATTCTTGTCTTCTTCTTTACAAGTTATTTACATATATTTTTTTTTACTTAAATACCATTTACCCATATCATATTTATTTAAAAATTTGAAGAAACTTTTAAGTGTTGAATAAACAAATCAAGAATTTTTATTACAATATGCTAAAAAAGTCATATATTGGGAGAAGTTTAAAAGCCTTATTGATAGTATTATTTTTTTGTGTGTATTTTATTTGTTTCTTTGTTGTTGATGTTGTTATTGATGTTGTTGGTGGGTTTGGTATTGTTGGAACTTGTTGTGTGATGTTGTTATGGTGTTGGAACAAAGGATGTTGCTTCTTTATTATTGATGCTGTTGTTGATGGTGTTGGAACAAATGATGTTGTTTCTTTGTTATTGATATTTTTTATTTGTTCTTTCTTTGTAGTTTATACTGTTGTTGATGTTGCAACAGATGTTGCAACTATTGGAACAAATCAAACCACTAGCAAGGTTAGTTTGATATATTCTAATAGACTCCATATCTGTTGCAACAGACTTCACATCTATTGCAATAGACTACATATCTATTGCAACAGTTTACATATTTTTTGCAATAGACTACACATCTATTACAACAGACTCCACATCTGTTGCAACAGATGGATAATGTTCTTTCTGTTCTTCTCTTGTCTGACCTTAATTTTTTTCTCTTCTTTGTAGATATAAGGAACTGAACGTTGATCAATTTTTGCTCGACCAACATAAGAGGCTACAGTAAAGATGGGTTTGGAGGAATAAGATGCTTGCAGATAGAACCAATTTATATGTGGGAGGTATGTATTACTGATAATGTAATCGTGAAAACACACATAGAGTACACTTATTTTGTGAATGTTATTTTTTTACCGTTTAGTCATTAATCATTCAAACAAGATATCTGTAATTTTACAGTTAAGTCTGATAGGTTCGAACTGATATGACTGAGGGACCATGAATATGGTTCTGATACCATGTTAAGATTTAATGTCAATTGTTGCTCATGTTTATGTGTCAAGCATTGTGAAGGGATCTAGTTTTGGTGTCATTATAAAGAGATTCAATAGTAATTGGACTAACTTTTAGAGTGCATTAGACTTTGAGAGAGCCTTCGAAGCCTCCCACTGCTTCAACCAAGAACAGATATCAATATATTTATTGCCCTATCCCAAATTTATATGGTTGGGTTGCTCGGGGTGATGATTATATGCCAGAAGATGCGGTAGGAGAATGGATGCGAGGGAAAATAGGTGGTTGATGAAAGTCTATATCATCTGAGAGCTAATTGAAGATAAAACATAGGGTAGAAAGGAACTTCAAGTGAATCTAACTGATGAAACTGACTTAGAACATGAGAAATCTGAATGAAGTGCAAATATGAAAGTGTATCCGGTAATGAAAAATTCGTCTGTTGTTTCTTTGCAAGAAAAATAATACAGATGGATACTTTGCTAAGGAGCTACGGCTAGGTAGCATGGTCAGGATTATCACCTAAATAGAAATTTGCAGAAGACCAAGAAAGCAGCCTCACAGGCATCGAGGGTTGAAATGATGTATAATTTAAATTTGATCCATATTTTATTGGGTCTAAAATTATTTTGGACTGTATAAAAAATAATAAGCCAATTTTATTCCTCATCAAGCTCCATCTCACCTTGAAACCCAAACTCATGCCACGTGCTAAATTACGTGGCGTTCCAGTCAAATTAAAGACCAACAAAGCGAGGCCACCCGTTAAAGAATGTGGCAAGCCAAGTCAAGTTCAACAACCAATGAAACATCGCCAAGTGTTTCCAAATGATATATTTGTGGCCAATCACAAGCAACCTTATCACACAATATTTCTGATAAGCTTGAAAACTTAATGGACCAATCAGAAAAGACAGAAGAGGTTATTTACACTTGGACTACCTACCCCCTACAACTATAAATAGGAGGGTTACATGATTTTCTGGGGGCATTCTACAAACATTGGAGAAAGTTTCTGCATTTACTACACAGCTCTCCAGAGAATTGACTAATGGAGTTCTGCACCGAGATCAACTCCACAAGACGAAATGTTTTCCGACAATTCCTGGAGATCCAAACATATTTTTAGGAGGCTCAAATCATCCTACATTCAAGAATCATGCTACAAAAGGCCCTCGAATCATGAAAAATCTTAGGAGAGCAGAATCAAGAGAATAACAAAATTATACCCGCAAAATTTATTTATATAAAATTATTCTTTTTATTTATTTTATCTTTGCTTGCAGTTAATTTTCAGCACCACAAAAAATTGTTGCAAATAAATTTTGAGTTTGTTTCCAACATAATTTTACAGTGACAAAAACAAATTGCATACAAATAAAATATAAAGAAACTATATTTTTTTATTTCTAAACAATATGGGTACAAATCTGTTCTTTCCTTGATTTTCTCTCTTGATTTTCTCCATAATTTGAGGACCGTCAATAGCGTATTTCTCGAATGTAGGAATATTTGAATTTGATATTAATTTTCTGCATAATTGGAGGACAGTTAGTGCCATATTTCTCGAACGTAAGAATATCTGGGTTTGATCTCCATGAAAATAGGATTTGTGAATCTTCTTGATGTATTTGACTATCAAGAAGAGAGGGTTTTGATCATTTTGTCATATTTCATGAGTTTATGAATTATCTAGAGATATTCGAAATTTATGAATATCTCATGAATTTGTGCCATATTCGGGAGAGAATATTTTCCTTTTTAAATCGGCATAATTTAGGGTTCATAGTCGAGTAGCCTCTAAGCTAGGCGTAGAGTAAAGTAGCCTCCAAGAACTCTAATAGAAATTGAATTCTTTAGAGTCCACAAAATTTTGATGTCTTTACAATTTAGAGGTATTAAGTAGATGGTTAATATCTTCCTCCCTCCGCTCTCTCCCCCCACCTCCACATCCACTTCCACTCCCTACACACATCTTTTACTAAATCTATATCAGTAAAACAATCGTATAAAAATTATATTTTATTTAGTGCTACAATTTATAGATTTTAAATTGTCAAAAAACAATTCAAATTTTTATTCTATTGCCTTCCTATCTCTTTCGTCTAAAATTTATAAATATACATGTATAATCTAATTACGTTCATTATATATTCTCCAAATTAGTTCAAATTTTCTGCTCCCCTAATCCCAACCCTACCCTCACCTCTACCCCCATCCCCCCGCTCCATTCCCATCCACCTCAATCCCTCTACCTCTAATCAAATTTTTATAAAAAAACGGTCATGTAATTATAAAAAATATTTATATTTTATATTTTTTTATTATATTATTCACAATATAAAGATATTAAGTAGATTGTTAAAAATGGTTATAATTTAAAATTCAAGTTAAACACTTCCACACTATCGAAATATAATTTTATCTTGTATTCTCCAATTTATCTCTGTGTTCTTTATTTTTTTTCTTTATATGATGAAACTAAACGAAGCCCGAAATTACACAAAAAAGTTTATACATAAATGCAAATTTGTAAGTAAAATTAAAAGAGAATTAATAAACTAGATACCTAAATGTCGTTTATAAATCTCTTTTATAATCCTCCTAAAAAAAGTAAATATATGAATGTGAAATAAGATAAAGGAATCAAATAATTATGAATTGCATACAGTTAAAATAAATACAGAGAAAACTATGAAATAAAAAAAAAACATTAAAATGGAGAGCAATAATATCTAATACATACTTTGAAAAAATTAAACTTGTCAACTACACTAACAAAATTCATATTTTGACCATTATCTATTATTTTTTTTCTCTATATTCTTCTTTATCTCTTCTATAAGTCAATAATAGTAATAAAATTATCACTAAAAAATAAAAATTAAGTCTCAAGAATACATGAATGAAAATACCGGTGATGGAAGGACAACGACAAAGTTACGACAAAGTTTGAAAGAAGAAGAAAGGAAAGAAAATTTGTTAATTGAAAGATCTTTTTTTCTTTGACATAGACGAAAAAATTAAAATAGTGAAGAAAAAAGATAATGGTGCAAAAAAAAAAGCAGTGAGGTTTATTAATAGAAACGGAGTAAATATGAGTTGAAGAAGACGATGGAGGGGGTAGATTTTTCTTTTCTGATTAAAGAAATTGCGATTTTTAAAGAATAAATAAATAGTTGTTTAGTGATGTGTTAGTGCCAAGTGTCACTAAAAGAGAAAAAGATGTAATTTTTTTTCAGGAAATTAAAAGAAAAATGTTATCTAGCCTTTATTCAAGCGTGTATGAAATGTCAGAAACACTTTTTTCACCACATCAACATTTTTTATTTAATAGGTACATGTTTTAAATAGTTGAAGTGTTCAATAGGTATCGACATTAGTTGAGGTGTCTAAGTGAATTCTCTGAACAAGTTAAAGGGCCTATCGATGATTTAAGCACTTTATTTTTTATTATCTTATTTTCTTGCTTTTGTTTGTCTAAAATTATTTTTTTTACATAAAATAATAACTTTAAATATACATATTGTTTTTTGTAATTTTAAAATAATTACATATCGGATTAATGAGGGTTTGAGAACTACAAATTATTTAGATATATGAAATAATGACAAAAAAATATAGACAAAATTATCATCATCATTTTCATCATCGTCGTTATTGTCATCATCATCATCATCGTCGTGGTCATCATTATCATCTTCATTGTCGTGGTCATCATCATCATCGTTGTCGTCATCATTGTCATCATTGTTGTCATTATCATCATCATCGTCATCGTCGTCATCATCATTGTCGTCGTTGTCATCGTCATCATCATCATCACCATCATCAACGTCATCAATATCATCATCATCATCATTGTTGTTGCTACTACTACACATACTACGTACTCTTACTACTATTAGGGGTCGCTTGGTTTGAAGATAGGTCATAGTAGGATTAGTTATGTTAGAAGCAATTATCCGAAAATTAGTTATTCTGATATTAATTCTTAGTGGTTATTTGTTTTATGGTACTAAAAAAGTATGCATTGCATTTTTTCTGAATGCATATTAATAATCAAATGATTTGAACGGTAGTTTTGTCATCTTATATCTTTATCCCAAGATAAATTATTCTGAAATTATTATACCACCAAAAGGATGAGATAACTTATCCCGATACTATTTGTTAATCTCAAAATAAGTTATCCTAGACTTGACAATCAAACAAGACACCAAAATTTTTATCTCTACACTATTTTTTTAATTCCAAGACAATTTATTTTAATACCTTGCATCAAACGAACCCTTGCTACTTCTACTACTTTTTGTCATTATTATTATTATTATTATTATTATAATGATCATTATCATTATTATTACTATTATCATTATCATCTTCATTATTATAATTATTATGATCATTATTATTATTATTACTATTATTATTGTTGTTGTTGTTGTTGTTACCTTTTTTAATTAATATTAAATTAAATATAATTTATAATTTATCATTCAGGAACGTGTAATACACGTTTTGTGAAAACATTTGTTGTTGTTATTATTTTTCTTACTAATACTGCTACCACTACCACCACGTATTTACTTCTAATTATTATTATTACTGCTAATAATTATTTATAGATTTATCATTATTATGAAATAGTCAGGGGCAGATCTACCTTAAGTTTGGGGTGCTTCGGCACTTATTAATATCACGACCCGAATCAAGGCTAGATCATGATGATTATCTTAAGTCCACTGAGGATTGGAGATCATCCTCTTTGCCTACCCAAACAAAATATAACACACCTGACTACGACTGAATTTCAAACATTTAACAAGATAAAAAGGTAATAAGTTCAAAGAAATCTTAAGAGTGTCAACATCAATACCCAATACACATAATATCCACAAAGCCTCTATACCAGAAAATAACCCATGTCGAATATGCTTCCGACCCTGATAATGACAATGACAATGTGAATGTGAAATCTTTAATTCTAATTTATGAAAGAAAAATCGATGGAATGATCAAGTCTTTAGAGAATGAAAGCTTACCACTTCACCGCAAGATCGACTTTGAGATCACCTATCGCTGCAGAGGAAAAGTAGAAGTGCCTTTAGACCCTGCATCGCATGAGGATACAACGTTTGGAGATGGTTAGTGGGGTAAGCACTAGCATGTAACTCAAGATAAGGATAAAATAATGTCAGCTAAAGGTTAAATTTCAAACTCAGTGTATACGTTCACAAACATGCATACATATATATACTAGATGCTGGGTTAGGGAACACGGTTTAGCATGATAGAAAAATATTATCTTGGACTATGTATGTCAACCATCATAAACAGGCACCCACAAGCTATATGGGTTCAGCTCCCCCTTTTGAAAGGGCCCCAGTGTGTGTTAGCTGCAAAAATCGGAGGTATCAAAAAAGACCAAAGAATTCCCCGAACCCACGTCAATCCTAGATACAAAATAATCAATTGTGTGATGCATTCACACAGTCATCTGGACCAACTCTCACGTCGACAAACGTGAGTTTCTAGTATAAGTCATTTGACCTACACCTTCACATCTTAGCTACATAAACCCCATTAAGACCAATTAAAATAAGTTTCACATAACCCATTCATTAACCAAGGAATCATACATTAAGGCACACCATGGTATCTTCATACCAGTTAGCTTGCAAGATCATAATTATGCCATTACAATTCCACTAACTTGGGGGAATGCTTCGACCTCCTTTGTTTATTAAATCAAGTTGGAGGAATGTCTCGACCTCCTTTAATTTGGGGAAATTCCTCAGCCCCCTTTGTTAGTTAAATCAAAACATAGCCAACAAGGCCTTTGAAATCCATGTTCATTGTTTAATCATTTATGCAATGCAATAGTATAGGTGTGTAAGACAAACCAATAAACAATTCCACAATTTAAAACCATTTACATAAGTGGGTTGAGGGAATACAATTATTCAAAACCAATTTCCAAGTTCAAAACATCAATTTGGGGGGTTACCTTGACCCCTATTCCAATTCCCACACCCATACACCCTATTAATTCAAAACCTTCAATCCAAAGCATGAACAACTCATGAAAACCATGGTAAAATAATCAGGATCAACCATTAAAAAACCATCAACCCATGTCAAAATTCACTTCCAAATCTATACAACTAAACCATTTAAAATATATGATTTTAACAAAATAAGATTTGGGAGAGATTAACATGCTTGAAAGTATCACAACTATAGAGAGAAATCACCCTTGAGAGCACTAATTGACCAACTTCTTGAAAACCCTAAGTGTTCTTGACCTTGGGGATTTAAGAAAGATTGAGAAGTTATTTTGATTTGTTTTAGAGTGATAATAATACCCTAAAGGGTTTTAAATTGTGGGTCATGATTGGGGAAGAGGGGAAATGTTCAAAGTATCCTTAATAAAATACTGAAAAATTATCGCCCAGTTGCTACAGATGACCTTACGAGTAATAGGGTCACCTTACGACTCTTGACCTCCATTCATAGTCTTAAGAACATCCATGAGAACCCATACTAGTCTGGGTATGAGTCGTACCATATGACTCGTACTCATAGATTATGACTAATTTGGTCAAATCATAGGTAAGATAAAATATTGGGGCATTACACTAGTTTGGCTGCAGGTGGGACTATACGAATCATATAGAGCCTTTACGACTTGTTAGGATCCAACCATAATCATAACAAAAACTTGGCTAATACACACTGGTCATGCTATGATTAGGGTACTACGACCCGTAATGACACCTTACTACTTATAGAGAGAGTCGTAGTTTGGGCAGTAAGCCCATAAGTCAAGAAAATTTTAAGGGACCAAAAATTTGGGGTGTTACCTTCTCCCTTCCTAGGATCATTCGTCCCTGAATAATAAAGCAAGGAATCCCTTAACATGATTTAACACTGAATATAACCACACTTACCTTTAACAAAGACAGAAAACAAAGCTATAAAGGAATACACATACCTCAAGCACACATCCAAAGCAGGAAACAAGAATGGGTATTTAGACTTCATGTCCTCTTTGACTTCTCAAGTAGCTTTTTCGTCCTTATGGTTACTTCATAGAACTTTCACTAACTCAAACATCGCTTACATTCTTAATCCTCAAATGACGGACTTGCCTATCCAAAATTTTCACCGAGACTTTCTCACAGAACAAGGAATTCAACCCACACACTTTATTAACATCGAAACATGAAACACCGGATGAATGGAACCCAATCTAGAAGGCAACTCCAACTCATAAACCACATGTCCGACTCACCTCAAAATATAAAAGGGACCAACATATCGGGGACTGAGCTTCCCTTTCTTTCCAAACCACATTACTTCCTTCATGTGAGATACCTTTAAGAACACGAAATCATCCATATTAAACTCTAACTCCTTACACCTCACATCCACATAGGATTTTTGACAACTTTAGGCGGTGGCCTTATGTTTACCCGAATCACCTTCACCTTTTCCGTGGCTCGGTAAACTAAGTTGAGACTGATTAACCTATTCTCACCAACCTCAAACCACCCTATAGGAGACCGTTACCTCCTACCATAAAGGGCTTCAAAAGTAGCCATCCCAATACTAGGGTGAAAACTATTATTATATGCAAACTGTATGAGAGATAAATGATCAACCTAGTTACCACCAAGATCAAGCACGTAAGACCTAAGCATATCTTCTACTGAATCATTCTCTCCACTTAACCATTTATTTGAGGATGAAAAGTTGAGCTAAGGTTCACCTTAGTCCCCAAACCACTCTGAAAAGAATGCCAAAAATGATATAAGATTTGTGTATCGCGATAAGATATAATAGAAATAGACGTACCATGAAACTTGATGATTTCCTGAAGGAAGAGCTTGGTATAATCCTCTACAAAATAAGTAGTTTTCACTGGCAAGAAGTGAGCGAACTTAGTCATCCTATCTACAATGACCCAAATTGAATCAAACTGATTTCGAGATCGCGAAAGACCTATAATGAAATCTATATTGATTACTTCCCATTTCCACATAGGCAACTCAATCTCTTAAGAAACTGCTAGGCCTCAAGTGTTCAACCTTCACTTGCTGACACATCATATACTTGGCTACAAGATTTGCTACATCCCACGTCATGTTATTCCACTAATAAATCTTTATTAAATCATGGTACATCTTTGTTGAACCCAGATGAACAGTGCACCTCGACTCATGAGCCTCAGCCAAGATCCTCTCTTCTTTCCATCAATATTGGGAACACACAATCTACATTGGTACCTCAAGATACTATCAGCACTAATCTCAAAAGTCATCATCTTCTGGTGACCCACATAATCCTTGATTCTCATCAGAATAGGGTCCAAAACCTGCTTCTTAACCTCAGCACCCAGAGAGGACTTTGCTAATTCTTGAACAACCATACCACTATTATCAAAGTCCAAATGACGAACTTCAAGATTAGCCAAATGGTGAATATACTTCACTAACCCTCACTTCTCCTCATCAACATGAGATAAGATCTTCATAGATAATCTACTAAGAGCATCAGTAACCACGTTAGCTTTATATGGATGATAATGGAGACCATATCATAATCCTTGAGAAACTCAAGCCATCTTCTTTGCCTGAGATTCAACTCTTTTTGGGTGAACACGTACTGCAAGATCTTATGGTCTGAGAAGATGTCAACATAAACCCCATATAGGTAATGGCGCTAAATCTTCAAAGCAAATACTACCGCCATTAACTCCAAATCATGAGTCAGATAGTTCTTCTCATGCACCTTCAGCTGTCTAGAAACATATACCACAACCTTGCCCTGCTGCATCAACACACAACCTAGTCCCATACGAGACATATCATAATAACCAAAAAAGCTATCAGTACCCTCAGGTAGGGTTAAAATAGGAGCAAAAGTCAACTTATCCTATAACTTCTCAAAACTACCCTCGCAAGCATCGGACCATAGAATCTTCATCTTTTTCTAAGTTAACCTAGTCAATGGGGTAGAAATAAAAGAAAAGCTCTCCACAAACCTTCTATAATATCTGGCC